>NC_137805.1:23905437-24095437 GCF_963383645.1 Muscardinus avellanarius | reverse complement strand
ACTGCTGTTTCTCCCAGCCGTTCGCTCCTCTGTGCCAAGCCCTGTGCTACTTGGCACACAAGTTCTCCTTTAGCCTGAGAAGCTCCGCAGCACGTGTCCCCTGCACGCTGCTGGCTCCTGGCACGTCCCTCTTTGCTGTCACCCTGCAGACCCGTCAGCCGTGGGCCGGCTTTTGTGACTTGCGAGCGAGTGCTCACCAGCCTCTGGGCTTACTGCTCCTCCACCGGGGACCCTGTGCCCCCAGGTTCTCGGTGGCCAAATGGTCCTTGCCACCCTCTCCCCTGGCTCCCTTCCTCCTCTTTGCTGCTTTATCTAAAACAGTTCCACTCACAGAGGAACTTTCTCACTTATGGCCGGTAGTGACCATCCCCAGCCCGTTCCTCCCTGATCCCCTGGCCTCCAGTGAAGTTCGGCTGGTCCTCCATCAGTATCTGTTGAACGGATGAGTCCCGATTAAAGATGGTTTCCCCGACACCTGGGACAGAGCGTCTTCTCCTTCCTTGCTTTTGGTTCTTGTTAGACTCTCCCTCTTTGGCTTCTCTTACTGGCTTTTTTTTCTTTCTCCAATTATCTTGATTATGCATCACACAAAAGACAATAGAACAGTCCAGTAAAGACAAAGCTCTCTCCGAGGCGTAGAGGAAGGGAAGAAATAGATCGGACAAAGCCGGCGCCCTTTTTAGAGGACAGGAAAGCAAGCAAGGCCAGCCTTGGGCGCCCCGATATTTTTGCCTGCGCGCATCTGCGCGTCTGTGTCCATCTGTGTTCCAGAGTGTTCAGAACACGCTGACGCGGACGGTGCTGGCAGAAGGTCCAAGGAGAGGTGGGCCCGATCCTACCTTGCTGGGTCGCCGGCTGGCTTTCCTGGCTTGGTAAACTTTAAAATAAGGAGATGCCAAATGGGTTTTCACTCAGGTGCTAAATCGAACTGGGACCATTTCTTGGGAGTCAGCGCACTTCGGATGACCACTGGGAAGCCCAAGCAGAGATGTCTGCCTGAGCGATGGGCGTGGGGAAGGGTGCTCTACTACACCCGGTCCTTGCGCAGTTTACATATTCTCAAAAGCAACGTTGGCTCTAAATTCTCGGAGCCTCTCATCCTCTGGAGATGACAAGAAATAAGGTGGGAATCTTGAGGGAAGGGGAGAATTCCCACTGGGAAATCTTCCTCTTCTGGGCCTGGCCTTGGGAGGCATTACAGGAAACCCCACTCCCACGGTGCACAGTGGCGTCAGACCGTGGTACTCAGCCAAGGACTGAATCTCCAGCACTAAATATCAAGTGCTGTAAAAAACAAAAACAAAAACATGCTTATTTAGAGTGTAAAACTCCATGATGTCTGGATAAGTATATACACTCCCGAAACCATCACCGCCCTCAGAGGCATCGGTGTGTTCCCGTCTTCCAAAGTCTCCTCTGACTTTCTTTACCTTTATTATTTTTGAAATGAGATGACTTAACCTAAGAGGTATCGGACTGAGCTGGGCCAGTCTTTTGTTGAATTTTTTGGTTTTTTCTTTCTCATCTCTAGAGCTAGAGAGAATAGAAGCAAAGGAGCCTTTGGATAATTATGGAGAGACCAGTAGAACTGTGGAAAGGGACAGAAGGAGAGAGATGGATGTATAGGGCTTTGAACCCATTACGGTAAATACAGTTACAATGCACGACGAAGGTATATTAAAAAGTCTTTGCCCTCTTAGGAAACTTGAAGTGCGCGTGACGGTATCAATAGCTACGGGTCTCATGCCGTCTGGTACCCCTCCAGAACTCTCCATCCACAGAGCGGAAGCCTGGTGCCCTTTGACCTTTGCCTTTCCACTTCCCGCTCCCCTCTCTGCTTCTGTGAGGCTGGCCATCTTAGATCCCACTTGCAAGTGAGACCGGGAAGCACCTGTCTTTCTGCGCCATGGCTTTCTTTACTTGTCTCTGGTGCCCTAGAGGTCCGTCCACGGTATTCCAAAGACGAGGTTTCCTTCTGCGTTCAAAGGATGACTGCATACTGAAATAGGGCAGTTTGAAAAGAAGAAGCATAAGTAATTCAAACACCAGTCCTGGCGGGAACGGCACCGGCGGTCACACTGACCCTTGCGGGCAGGTGAGATTCTGAACTCTGACCTCGGAGGCTTATAATCTAAGCCGTGTCTCCTTCCCCCCAAATCTGAGGGGATTTGCAGTAGGAACAGGCTTAGAGGATAGAAAGTTGGAAATCCAGCTAGAGTGAGAGGTCGGAGGCCAGCAAGAGGAGATCAAGCCGAAGCCCAGGAAGGGTGAGGGGCTGCGGCCGGCCCTGGATTGGAACAAAAATCATCATTTGGTTTCACAAGGACAAAAGTGCTCTTGGCTTGGGGAAGCAGCTGGCAGAGGCTAATATACAAATGTGTGTTTTCATCTGTTTATTGCAATGTTTAAACATATTGTTTTTGTAAATAGATGTGAACGACACTGATTCTCCACCCCCCGTCCCGCGATAGGCGTGGGGCAGGGGCGCAACCCTACCACTGTGTTGTTTGCCATCGGGGTCTGGATTATTTTTCCCTTATAACAACAACAGTAAAAAGAAGAAGAAGGCAAACTCCTTGCATAGGGAACTTTTGGGGGAGGAGAAAGGGGTGCCGGTTTTTCTCAGCATGGCTGAAATATAAAGGCATCTTGCCCTCTGGCCTACAAAATTAATCTACAAAAACAGTGAGCAACGGCAACAGAATCAATTCAGGTGCTGAAAGTGATTTTGTCGCTTTTTTACACCCTGTGATTAAAAGTCTGATAGCCCAGAGCTGGGAGCCGCATCCCAACTTCCTAAATTGAGACGCAATTTCAGGGAAACAAAAAGCCGGGGCCTTTTCCCCTGGCTTTTGTGCCACCTCTCAGCCACTTTGATTATATGTAGTAGCTTCGAGCGCGCGCCCCGGCCGATGGTTCTGGAAGTGAACTGTAGCAGGCAATTAGTGGGAGAACATCGGTGTGGGCAGGGTAGGTGCTCCCCCCCGCCCCCCAGAGCGCCACCACAGCCTCTTCTAGTGCTGCGGCCGCCCGCCGCCGGGCAGGGACGGCCCTGGATCCAACGGTCTGGGGGGCCCTAAATTCTCAGCAGCCTTTCCTGCCCAGAGAGAGGGCACGGGGCAGTGGGTCAGGGGAGGCAAGCAGGGGGCGGTTCGGGAGACACTGTCCTGTAGGTCAGAAGGACATTGGTCTTGGCAAAGTCTTGCCCATTCTGTGCCCACGGAGCCGCTGGTAATGGCGCCACAGATCATTCTCATTGCTGCTTTCCTGCTCAGACGTCCCCAGAGGGGGCTTGGGCCCGAGAAACTGCCCGAATGCCCCCCAGACAGTTGCTCAATGTATCTGAAAATTCAGACGTGCAGTCTGGCCCGACCGCTCCCCAAGACTGGTATGCAAACCCCAGGGAGAGCTCATGCATACGTGTGTTTTCTTTCTCACTTTTTACCTTCTTTTTTAAAAAATTCTAGAAGGGACTCCCCCCCTTCCTTTCGTAAACTTTTTATTTTAGAATTATTTTAGATTTAGAGAAAGGTTACAAAGCATGCAGACATTCTACATCCCTTTTACCCGGTGACCCTCATGGGAGCTTTGTCCCGACCAAGAAACGCATGGGGCGCGCTTCTGTTAACGGGACCCCAGACTGGGTGTGCGTCTTACTGGTCTCCCAGGCACGGTCCCCTCTCTTCTCAGCTGCAAGCTGGGCTTGGTGGTACCTTTTGGTATGGCTTTTCAAAACAAGTGCAATATTGAAGGAGTTATTTTAATGGCTATATATATATATAGCCATATATACATATATATATATACATATATATATACATATACATATATATATATATATATATATATCACATCAGCTGGTATTACAGCTGGGGGCAAATGGCATGGTAAAAGCAGGTCCATTGGAAGGGACGTGTCATAAATATAGATGAACCACAATCCAGTGAGGCCCTTTGCAACTCAGTGACACCCTGATTCAAAATAAAGAATAAAAAATAGGTCTGGGGGTGTAGCTCGGAGGTGGAATGGCCTTGGGCTCCATCATCAGCGCTAACACACACACACACACACACACACACACACACACACACACACACACATATATATATATATATATATATATATATATATATATATGAAGATGTTGACAGCTGGGTCATGGGAAGAGCTGGGCGCTCCCGTCACAGACTCACCGGGAGCTCTGGCCACGCTTATGGCTGCCCTGTAAACAGGAGTAACATCCTGGCTGGGCGGGATGAGCACTCACAGCTCAGCACCCCTTCTGTGCTCCACTGGTCTCTCTCCTGCTTTGCAAGCTGAGGAAGGAAGGAAGGGAGGAAGAAGGAAAGAGGTGGAGAGGACAGAAACCCTCAGTAGGAACGATTTTCCATTTCAATGATTCAGCTGACCCCTGACCTCCCATCACCATGGATAATAAAAAACCGGCTGCATGCATCCTAGTTTAAATAAAAACACCACTTAAGGGGCCCCGAGGCCGTGCAGATAGATCATTGCATGGGGCACCCGTCCAGTTACATGTGGGGGTGGATGAGAACAACCGCCCTCGGCAGGCCTGTGAAGGGCTCCTTTGGGAAGGGACTCACAGGTACAACCTCACATGGAGTGAGATCAGCTCCCGTGGACAAAGGGCAGCGGGGTGCTGAGGTCATCAAAGAAACCAGACGCCCTGAGGGGATGGCTTAAGGAGAAGCCAGGGTGCCAGTGTCCCCAAGGCGGGTATTTTGGGGCCCTAGAGACATCCCGTATCCTGCCGTTCCCCTCTGGTAGAACAGCCTTGGATGGTAGGTGAGGGCCGGAGCCTCCAGGGCCCCCGCATGGCGCAGTCCCACATGGCTGTACGTGTGCTGGCCTTTCCGGGCCAGGCTGGGACTGGGGCTCACTTTGACCTGCAGATGTTGGCCCAGGGCTGACTCTGAGCCCGGCAGGGCGCCGGGCTCCTCGGGTTGAGCATGCAGCAGTGTGGCAGAGAGGGCTGCCGGGCAGTCGCGGAGGACACGCGGGTTAGATGAACCAGGAAGGGACCCAGAACCAAGACGCGCTGCTGGCTGGCCTTCTCGGAGGGGTCTCCAGGGAGCAAGCGCGGCAGTCTTGGTACAGCACACTCAGGTCTCAGTCTTCTCCGGTATTTGCGTGGCCTGGCAAGAGCGCTGGGCCAGGCTGGTGGTGCGTGCCCGGGATGCAGGTGCTTTGGAGGCCGAGACCGGAGAATTGCAGGATCAAGTCCGGCATCAGCAACTTAGCGAGGCTCTGTTTCAAAATAAGATATAAGCTGGGCATGGTGGCGCACGCTTGTCATCCCAGCATTGGGGAGGCTGAGACAGGAGGATTCGGGTTCACGGCCAGCCTCAGCTACTTAGTGAGGCCCTCCACAACTTAGTGAGACCCTGTTTCAAAATAAAGAATAAGAAATCGGGTTGGGATTGTAGCTTGGAGGTAGAATTACCCTGGGTTCCCATCTCCAGTTCTAAAAGAAAAAAAAAAGAAAAAAAAAGAAAAGAAAAAGAAAAAAAAAAAAGAAGGAAAAGAAAAGAAATAAAGAGTTGGTATGGCACAGGCCTGTAATCCTAGTACCTGGGAGGCTGAGAGAGGAGGACAGCCTCAGCAAATAATGAGACGCTCAGCAACCTAGCGAGACCCTGTTTCAAAATAAAAATTAAAATTAAAAGTAGGGCTGGAGGTGTATCTGAGAGGTAGAATGCCTCTGGGTTCAATCCCTGGTGCCACCAAAAAATCCTCACAACAACAACAACAATAACAAAACAACCAGGGCTGGGGGTGTCGCTTGAAGGTAGAAGGTAGAATGCCTCCGGACTTAATTCCTGCTACTTAAAAAATGCCGGGTGCGGTGGCGCACGCTTGTAATCCCCGCGCTTGGGAGGCGGAGACAGGAGGATCGCGCAGGTTCGAAGCCAGCGGCGCTGGCGTAAGAGACCCTGTTTCAAAAATATAAAATAGGTCTGGGAGCGTAGCCCGGAGGTAGAAGGGCTTCCAGGAACCCCAGTACCACCAAAAAAAAAAAAAAAAGTGTTGGGACAGACAACCCAGAATTCTCTTTCACACGACATGTACTTCTGGAGCTATGAGCCCAGTCCTGGGAGAAACGTCCTGAGGGTGAGGGGCAAGGCAGCGGGGGAGCGCCGAGCTCCGGGAGGAGCCGCTAGAGATTTGTCTTACAGCCTTCGCTCTTCACTCACGGAGCAGTGGTCACTTGCTAGAGGGGCCGGCTGGGTCCCCCCACACCGTTCTCCTGGGGGACCCTCCTCTCAGCCCCTGTGAGCCAGGTGCCTGAACTCTGAGTCCACCAGCGCGTGTCCCGCCCACCTGCGCCCCGCCGGGATGAAGCTGAACTCCGGCTTGCCCCCTTGACTGCAAGAGCCTTGCTCTGGGCAAGGGAGTTATTTATCTTTTTTTGTGTGTGTTTGTTTTTGTTGTTGTTCTTGTTGCTGTCATTGTTTCCTTGGAGGAAAAAAAGTCCCGGGAAAGCAAGTTGAGTCTTTGAAAATTAACTTTTTCTGTTTCTTTGGTCACCGTGGCCACAGGCTCAGCTCACTAGTTTTCTGCTGCCTGGTTGGGACAAGGAGCCCTTGTTTTTGGGCTTAGAGAAGTTAGATGTGGAGGGATTTATTTATTTACTTACCTACTTGTTTACTTATTTATTTATTTTGTGGTACTGGGGATAGAACCCAGGAGCATTCTACCTCTGAGCTACACCCCCAGCACTATTTTATCATATTTTTTTAGCTTTTTTTTATTGGTGCATTGTAGTTATCCATCTTAATGGGGTAGAGGATGGTGGAGGCATACATGCACACATCACCCAATTAGCCCTTCCCCAATTCCCTCCCCTCCCTCCTTCTCATGTTTGGCCCAGTGATTGATTTTGATATGTTTGTGAATGGACATCATGTGAAACAGGGTCTCGCTAAGTTGCCGAGGCTGGTCATGACCCTGTGATCCTCAGCCCCCCAAGTCCTGAGATTCTAGGCGTTCAGCACCCTGTGACTGGTGGGTTTATTTATTTACTACTAAGATATAATGTACATACCATAGGACTTATCCTTTCAAAGGGGATATGTCAGTGGCTTTAGTTCAAAGCTGATCTGTTTCAAAACATTTCCAATACTTAAAAGAAACCTGGTGTCCCTGAGAAGAGAGGTCTGCCTTGTTTCTCTTCCTGGACCCTGGCAACGCTAATCTCCCTCTATTCTTTCCTTCCTTCCTTCTTTCCTTCCTTCCTTCCTTCCTTCCTTCCTTCCTTCCTTCCTTCCTTCCTTCCTTTTTGTGGTACTGGGGATAGAACTCAGGGGTCTTCTACTTCTGAGTTATAAAATACCCCAGCCTATTTTATTTTTATTAATTTGGAAAAACAGGTCTCACTCAGATGCTGAGAGCCTCGCTAAGTTCCTGTGAGCCTCCTGTCTCATCCTCCCAAGCACTAGGATTACAGGGTGTGCCATCACGCCTAACTGCTAATCTCCTTTCTGGGACGACAGATGTATCTGCTGTGTACACTGCTTGGAAGTGGAATCCTTTGAGATAGAACTCTCACGCCTGGCTTCTTTCACTTACAGTCATGTTTTCAAAGCTTGCCTACTTTTGTAGCCAGACCAGAATCTCAGCCCCTTTTCCTGCCTAACCATAGCCCATTATCCGGGAAGCCCACTGGTTATCTATGCATCAGTTGATATTTTTGTGTAGAATCAAATTGACTCCAAAAATTGTCATTTGTTTCCCTGTAAGGTAGCTGTGCACAGGAAATCTTTGCATGCATTAATTAACTAATTTATTTATTTTGGTAATGGGGGTTGAACACTGGAATATTCTATCTCTGAGCTACATTCCTGGGTTTAAAAGTTTTGAAACAGGGTCTTGCTAAGTTGCTGAGGCTGGCTTGGAATCTGCAATCCTCCGGTCCCAGCCTCCCTAGTACTGGGATTGCAGGCATGGGCCACCACACCCAGCTAAAATGACATCTTTCAAAGGGATGGAAAAATCAGTCTACAGTAGTGACCCCACTACACTCTCTAGGCAGTCAGCTTTGCATCCAGGGTGGCCGGTCTCCCACCCAAGGGCACGTCTTCCCACTAACTTCCACTCTGAGCACAGACCCGCTGTGCCTCAACCTCCGCCACGTGGAATCATTGTGCTCTTCCAAGACAGGGGAACCATAACTACCTCCTTCACTCCTGTCTTTTGTTCTTCCAAAGTCAGAGAGAGCAGAGCCTAGCCTGGGAAGGAACTGGATGCTCCTCTTGGGGGGGCAAAATGGAAGGGGTGTCAAAAAACTCATCACCCAGATAATATTAAAAATTATTAAAAAAATAAGGATGAATGCAAACAAATTTGTGTTGAAGAAGATGCCAAGATAATAAATAAAGATAGCTCACAGTGACCCTGGCTGCTTCCAACCCTTCCTCACAATGACCACCTATGATGGAAATGTGCGTTCTGGGCCCTTGCGAAGCTCAGGGTCACCGTGGACCTCTGCAAACACGTGGGCCGACCCCATTTCACGGCTCCCATGCTTCCTCACCTGCGCAGAACGGCCTCACCTCGAGGGTGGTACTTTTGCATACCGTAATTTCTGGGTGGCGGTCTCTGTATGTGTTGTTAACTCAGTAGTTACCATTACTAAACCAAGCTGTGGCTGCAGAGTTTTTTTTCTCTGCCACTATCTCTTCCTGTTTTCTAAAACTTAAGTAACATATAGAAAATAATTGACTTCCTCTTTCTGAGCTGTGCACGCTATGTCTCTGCTTCGGTTACCTCCCGGTTGCCCCAAATGGGGCATTTTCTGAGCAAAACATGGCGCTGAGTCCAAGGCCAGGCACCGGGAGGCCTTGCTTTTTTACTTTGTTTTCTAAGGTGCGTCTCTCCGTGCCCACATGGCACATCTCTCTGTGGCCGCAGAGCAAGAGCTGGTTAAAGTCACTAGGAGGGCTGCTTTTCAACAGAGAAAAGGTGGAGACTCCTGAGCTCCGTTCTCCTACGCGTGGTGGACCTGGGGATCTTTTCCTGGATTTGTGGATCCCTCAAGACCGGGGCAGCCCATCTGGTGTGAACTGTAGTATGTCTGGCTGAAAATGCCCCGCTCTTCATAAAGGTATGTGAATGCTGTATGGCATAAATACTCAGAAGATGCCAGATGTGTGTGTGTGTGTGTGTGTGTGTGTGTGTGTTTTAAGTCAACAAACTCGGTCACCCTGTTGTTCTTAATGATATATTTGTCTCCAATGTAAAACTGGGTCTGACCCAGTTCAGCAATTCTCTCATGTACTTACCACCACTATTGCGTTTGTCAAAATATTTACTGCAATTTATAATGGCTGTCAGAAAGCCGACTCGCGATCCACATTCCGCTAAACAGAAAAACATTTAGAAGAAAATTTAGTGCTTTATGAACTGTTTTCCCCCTTCCACGATGGACCTACTTAAATTGAAGCTATGAATCGGTTAGAAACATACATTAGATTAGCCCGAGTCTTAAATGTGCACGTACACAAACACACGCATCATATAATCTAAGCAGCAATGTACTTGATAAAGATACTATTTATAGCGGTTCTGCTGATCAGCCACCCAAGGGTAGCATTTTTCAGTGAGATTTACAGAGGCCGATGAACTGTGTATTTATACACATATTTGGCTTCCCAGTCTCCAAAATAGGAGCTAAAGAGAATCTCCGATAGGCCACGGAAGCCAGGTTCTGCGAGGCAAGCGGTCTCTCCTTTCCCATAGCAAATCTTTCTGTAAGAGGGAAACCAGAGATCTTATCTACACAAAATGCACGGAGGAGGCACAGGATGCGACTTAGAAAATGGTAACATGAGCGAATGGGGAGAAACAGAATAAACGTCAGGCCCAGCGGAAAATAACGTGCCTTTTAAGCACCCTGGCTTCATTGGTTCTGTTAAGGTGCCACATGTAATCACAGGCTAATGGAAGCCCAAGTGAACCCTCGGGTTCTGGGCCATCTCCAGAGACTTCCAGAAGCCAGGGATGAAGGCTTGCTTGCCCAGTGGCTCTGGGCGGGAAACCTGGGGAAGGGGAGGTCGTGAAGGTAGGGCTACCCAAAAGGCCAGAAGTGACCTCAGCCCAGCTGTCTCGGGAAATGAGCTCACAGCCGGGGGCCAGGGGTCACCAGCCAGAGAGACCTTCTCCCGGCAGGGACCACAACACCATGTCCACAGCGAAGCCAGCCTGGGAAAGGGAGGTGGGGAGGCCGATGCCGGATGGGGGGTAAGCACCTGGGTAGCCTGCTCTGTGCCCAGCAACATCTGTGTCTCACCCGATGCTTCCAAAAATGACACAGGAGCCCTCTCGTGAGCAAAGAGAGACTCAGGGACTGTTGCTGTGGCTCGTTCAAGCTCTCAGGGTTTGTGGTAGTGCAGGTGCAAATAAAGGCCCGCGGGGGGGCTCCATCATCCTGGCCACCCTTGGGGTGTGGTGCAGCAGAGGGGCTGAGCCCCCTCGGAAGCTTGCAGCGAGCAGAGCCTGCAGCACCAGCTTGGGCGAGGGTGGGAAGCCCGGCCGGAGTGGTTGGCTGGCCACCAGGTACCAGGTTCTCACAGGTCTCCATCTCTTAGAGGAAATTTCTTTGTGATCACTTCTGTTTTTTTAGCCACCGTGACGCTTTTCCATGTATGGTATTGAGGCAAATTTCCCTCGAATAGAAGGGCGCATAAAAGGCAAACGAGTTGATGTTAAGAAAAGTATGTCCACAGCCCTGGCTTGTGTGGAGTCAGAGTTTTTGCAGGGGTTAAGCTGGGGGATCCTGGCTAGGAGCAAAGTGTTAGGTCAGAAGAGTGCGCTCCATCACCCCATGCATACTGGGAACAGGAGGCTCTTGTTTGAATTCACTTATTTATTTCATTTTAACAAAAAAATTTTTTTTTTTTTTTTTTTTTGCGGGTCTGGGGATGGAATCCAGGGGCATTTGACCTCCGAGGTACACCCCCTGCTCTATTTTTTATTCTTTATTTTGAAACCGGGTCTCTCTGAGTTGCAGAGGGCCTCACTAAGTAGCTGAGGCTGTCCGCAAACCGGAATGCTGGGATTACAAGTTAACCTTTTTTTGTTTTTGTTTTGAGATCATTGTAGATTCACCTATGGTTGTAAGAAATAACACGGAGAACATGTGTGTGTCTTTTACCCTGGCCCTCGCTTTGTGACTTTTTATTTTTTGCCACTCAGGAGTGCGATGATCGGTCCTGGAGCCTCTGAGTTGCTAAAGCAAGTTAGAAAATGGTAACATTAGCTAATGTTCGATTTTGTTTTTAACTGTTAAGTTTTCATAGTTCTTTTAAAATTCTAGACAGGAGTTCTTTGACAGATATGTTGTTTGCAAATATTTTCTCCATAGTTTTTTTTTTTTTTATTTGCGGGTCTGGGGATGGAACCCAGGGGCATTCTACCTCTGAGCTACACCCCCTGCCCTATTTTTTACTTTTTATTTTGAAACCGGGTCTCACTGAGTTGCAGAGGGCCTCACTAAGTAGCTGAGACTGTCCGCGAACCGCGATCCTCCAGTCTCAGCTTCCCGAATGCTGGGATTACAAGCGTGCGCCACCACGCCCAGCTAGTTAGTGTTTTTAATTCTCTTATTATAAGCAGGTTTTTGTCTCAGTAAGTTGTGAGGCTGGCCTTGATCCTGCGGTACTGTGGCCTCTTAAGTACTGGGATTACAGGCATGTGTCACCGTGCCTGGCTAGTAGAGTTTATTATTATTATTATTATTATTATTATTATTATTATTATTATTATTTTGTAGAGTGAAAAGCTTTAATTTTGAGGAGATCCAACAGATGGATTTTTCTTTTCTTTTCTGGTTCATGTTGTTTGTGTCAATTCAAGGAACTTTTTCTCCTGCCCTAGATTCTCAGGGTCTTCTCTTGTGCTCCCCTCCCCCAAAGCTTTATAGTTTCGTATCTCCTAGTGAAGCCTATTTTACATTTTGAGTTGATTTTTGTGTAAGTAAGGTCTCAGGTTGAGATTTTCATTATTATTATTGTTATCATCATTATTATTATTTGCTTTTTTCATGGAAGTCACTGCTCCAGCAACGTTGGTTGAAGAAAGCCTGTACTTTCTCTACGAAATTGCTTTGAGACCTTTGTCAAAAATCAGCTGGGTATATTTATGCAGGTCTATTTCTGTTTCATCATTATTATTACTATTCTGTTCTACGGGACTGTGTGTCTAGCCCTTGGACAATACACCCTTGATTACTGTGGCTCTATAATAAGTTTCCAAATCAGGTAGACAGATTCTTCCCACCTTGCTATCCTTTCTCAAAAAAATTTTTAAATTATCCTGATTCCTTTTTTTTTTTTTAATAAATTTCAGAGTTTTAGAAAATCTTCCTGGGATTCCAGTGGGAACTGCACAAAGTCTGTATATCAGTTTGGAGAGAATGGACACGGTCTCTCTACTGAGTCTTCCAAACCCTAAATACAATATAAGTTTTTACTGGGTTCTTTCAACAATGTTTCATCGGTTTTAGCATATAAGTCCTGACCATGTTTTATTAAAATTATACCTAAGTTTTATTTATTTATTGAGTGAGTTTAAATGGTAATGTGTTTTTTAATTTTGATTTCCAATTATTCACAGCCAGCTGTAGAAATGCAATTGGTTTCTGAGTATTGATCTTGTATCCTGCTAACCTTAACCTCATTTATTAGTTCGAGGAGGTTTTTTTTTTTTTTTTTTTGGTAGGTTTCTTGGGATTTTATACACAGGCAATCATTCTTTGTCTGCACATAGCACCTGTAGTTTTATTTCTTTCTTTGCTGTGTGTGTCTTTCCTCCCCCTGTATTTCTTTTTAGCCTTAATGCACTAGCTAGAACTCCGGGAATGCGCCAGATGAGAGCGATGGGTTTGAGTATCTTCATCTCATTTTCCTCTCGAGGAACAAGTGTTCGATTTCCCCATTAAGAAGATTTCTATTTTTCTGAGAATTTTTTTTTTCATGAACGGATTTTGAATTTTGTCAGAAACTTTTCCTATATAGATCGTCTTGTCAGAAATTATGTGATTTTTTTTCTTCTTGGCAGTGCTGGGTACACCTCTGGCCCCTTATCTGTAGTGTGAAATTCCTTTATACCCTAGAATTCCATTGCTAATACTTTGAGAAAGGTTTTGCCTCCATATTCATGAGGGATATTGGTCTGTAATTATCTTCCTTTATACTGTATGGTGTCAGGGCAATACTTTTAGTTCATAAAATTAATTGGAAAGTATTCTCCCTCTTCTGTTTTCGGGAAGAGATGGTATAAAATTTGTGTTGTTGACTCTTCTTTAAAAGTTGGGCAGAATTCTCCACATAGGGGCCCGGGGGTTTCTTTTGTGGGAGTTTTTAAATCCCAGATTCAATCTGATAGCAGTTAGAGTGCTATTCATACATGTCATCTCTTTCAGGAGAGGTGGATTGTGGTAGTTTATGCGTTTAGAAGAACTGGTCCATTTCATCTGAGCTACATAGTGTAAGCACTCGCGGTATTCCCTTTTGAGCCGTTTGATGTCTGAGGGGTCTGTAGTGATAGCCCCTGGCTCATTCTTGTTATCGACAGCTTGTGTCTTTAATTTTTCTCTCTGTCTTTGAAGAGACCCTAAATCAATTTTTATTAATCTTATCTAAGAACAAGCTTTTTCTTTCATCGGCTTTCTCTATCGTTTTTGTTTTAGCCTTGCGGATTTCCCCTTCCCTTTGCGATTCCCCCTCCTTCGGCCTGCTGTGGACTTTGCGATGCTTTTCTTTTACTAGATGGAGGCAGGAGCTCAGAGCTTTGACTTCAAGCCCTGTCTTTTCTAATGTTAACATTTAGTGCTATCAGTCCCCTCTCCGCATTTTGTTAGTTGTGCTCTACACATTTTGAAATGTTGTCTTTCTGTTTCCATTTGCCAGCATATTTTCTTATTACTCTTGAAACATCCTCTTTGACCCATGGATTACTTAGAAGTATGTTGCTGAAGTCCCAAGTATTTGAAATTTTCCTGTGATCTTTCTGTTACTGTTCTAGTTTCATTCTACCGTGGTCTGAGAACACACTCTGGCTGAGTTCAGTTCTTTAAAATTGTTTAGGTTGTTTTACGGCCTGGGACATGATCAATCCTGGATCCATCAGGAAGCTGAAACCACACAGTAGTTTAAACAAGCGAGGTGTAATATAAGAAGGACTAACCACACTAAAAACGACTCCAGGGCATCGAGGAACTGCACATGGTACTCTACAACTGAGAGAGGACCAAGGAAGGACGAACTAGGAAGGAATTCAGATGTTGGGGGAGAAGATGTGATTTGGCCGCTGGACAGCAGAAGAATGGGCTAGTTAGGTCAGACAGGAGCTTATATGGAGTTGGGGGCAAACATTCCAGAGAGCAGACTGGAGGCAGGCCATTACACTGGAGAGGGCGTGTACCTTGGGAGTCTGGGGACCAGTGGGCATGGGTATTCAGGGCTCACGGGCTGCGTGACAGGGTAGTGAGGCTGCTGTGTGGATGCCCTGGCCACAGGAGGACTGTGCATGGGCTTCTGGTGTTGCAGAAGGAGCACCAGATCCCCGTGGACCTTTGGGTTACAGGCAGGCTGCCAGAGTCTGAGCAGGAGCTGGGACTCTGTGCTGTGGGGGCTGCAGGAATCCTCCTCCCCGGCGGTGTCCTTCCATGATCCTCTGTTGGGAGAACTTAGCCTTGTGCCCACTTTGAGAAGAAGAGGCGGATAGAACTGCACTGTGGGTTGCGCCGCCCCGGTAGAAGGGTGAACTGGGAGCCGAGAGGCAGTAGGTACATTTAGAACGGACACAGTCTGCCCTTTGCCCACTCAGCAAGCAACAGGAGCACCTTCTTATACACATTGAATTTCCTCACAGCAGCAAGACAGCCTCTGTTTCTACACAACATGAAACTGCCCTTCTTAGGAGCAAAAGACCATGTCTTTTGTCTTTTTGTCTTCAGGAGACAAAGTTACTTTCTCCAGGAGAGCTATCTTCCTTACTCTTCATCTTTGGTCTGGGTCTCATTAAATATTCTGTTCTCTGGTAGCCGAGCTGTAAAGGTAACCTCCCATCACATCCTCTGGAAACTTAAAAAGGAATTAGGAGAAGGAAGTGGAAACCGATTAGCACAAGCCCACCCAGAGATCGTGCAGAGAGGACATACGGGAATCCACCCCAGCAGCTTCCACAGGTAGGACGGGCCGCGAGACTGGAGTGCGGTTGTGGCTTCTTCCTCCAGTCTCTATCCTGGATCTCGCCCGGTCCTCCTGCAGGAGACTCTGGGTTCCCCTCAATTTTGAGGGGCCCGGGGGTCTGTGGACTGACTTTGTCCTGACAACAGGGCCAAAGTCTAGGATTCTACTTTGGGAGACTCAAGTTAGGTGGCTTGCTCCCGCACGCCGTTTTTTTTTTTTTTTTTTTTTTTTGTAGGCTGATTGTATAGAGGAAGAGATATGCTTGTAGGCTGAGGCTGACCAACGATTTCACTCCTAGGGACACCATTCCATCAGCTGCTGCTCAAGATGTTCACGAGCCAAAGGATTCCGATTGCTGGTGTGTCCCTATCACACTCACGTGGACAGGCCCGTCGTGTGTGTGTGTGTGTGTGTGTGTGTGTGTGTGTATGTATGGTACTGGGGATGGAACCCAGGGGCATTCTACCTCCGAGCTCCACCCCCAGCCCTATTTTTTTTTATTCTTTATTTTGAAACAGGGTCTCACTGAGTTGCAGAGGGCCTCACTAAGTAGCTGAGGTTGTCCGTGAACCACGATCCTCCTGTCTCAGCCTCCCGAATGCGGGGATGACGAGCTGCGCCACGTCCGGCCCTGTCTTGCCTTTCATACTAGCAGAATGTCAGTGGGTGGCCCTCTGCTGATCTGGGCTGCCATCACCACGTGGAATGAGGAGGTCCCTCGACACGGTGGCGTGGAGGTTGCGTGTGGTATTTCCGGGCCAGCATTTCTGTTGAGCGAGGTCTTCGGCATCCTTCCTCTGTCCTGTAACGTCAGGGGATCCCTGGCATTTCAACCTCACATCCCAGGCCATCGTTACATCTTGTTTACTGTCAGATCAGCCTAGAGGACCACTAAAGCCGTATCCCACTGCGCTACTGATACATTGAGCAGACCGTGTCCTGTAGGGCGCGCACAAGTGAGCTCGGCTCAGTGGCTGGCGTGGTTTGCTGTCCTCTGTTGCAGAGACACTCGGGACCTACTTCCACACAGGTTTCTTCTGAAGTGTGTAAGCAGGGTCTTCCTCCTCGGTGGGTCAGGCTGTCCTGAGCACCCGTCCCTGGGGCATGCTGGGATTTGACTCTGGTCATGGTCTCATGGCCACGGCACGTGGTTTGGTGGGGTCTGAAAAGGATCAGCACCCTCCTTGCAAGGGCACCATTAGGATGCCTAGCTGAGGAAGGCTGCTCTCCCTGGACACTGGAGGGACGGCTACTTTAAGGACAGCTCAGAGTGACCATAAACTGTCTGGTTGTCTATGTCCAATAAGATAGCTACATCCTCCTTTGCAGGCAGCCTTAGCTACTTAGTGAGGTCCTTTGCAACCCAGTGAGACCCTGTTTCAAAATAAAGAATAAAAAGCCAGGCGTGGTGGCACTCGCTTATAATCCCGGCATTTGGGAGGCTGAGACAGGAGGATCACAGTTCACGGCAGCCTCAGCTACTTATTTATTATAAATAATAAAAAAAAAAATAGGGCTGGAGGTGTAGCTTGGAAGTAGAATGCCCTGGGTTCCATCCCCAGTATTGAAAAAAATAAAAGATACCTCACCCCAAATTTCCAAATACTATTCTTTCCCAATTAATGCTAATTCTCATATTGGGGAACTTGGAAGACTGTGAATCCAACTGCCTTTTTCTCCTCTTTAATTCTCTCTCAGCTGGGCGTGGTGGCGCACACTTGTAATCCCCACACTTGGGAGGCGGAGACAGGAGGATTGAGCTGGTTCAAAGGTCTGGGAGTGTAGCCTGGAGGTAGAAGGGTTTCCAGGAACACCAGTACCACAAAAAAAAAAAAAAAACAAAAACAAAAACAAAAAAAACAACAAAACAAAAAAACCTCTCTTTTGTATTGGGGACCATCCAGGTGCATTCTACTTTTGAACTACAGCCCCAACCCCTTTTTGTCATTTTTTATTTTGAAATAGGGTCTTGCTAAGTTGCCGAGGGTCTTGCTAAATCCCCGAGGATGACCTCAAACTTGCCATCCTCAGCCTCCCAAGTACCGGGTTTACAGGTGTGTGTCACCATGGCCGGTACAGCCGCCCTTTTAGTTCAGCAACGTGCACCGTTACATTTTGTGTTTGATTTTCCGCAATGTCATCCTGCAGCTAAGAGACCCTTCCGGGCTGTCATGGAAGCTGTCTGATTCTCAGACCATCACGGGAGGTGGAGTTAACAGACCTGAGCTTGTCAGTTTCTCTCTCTGTGAGCGCTCAAGGACACTCAAAACAGTCCATGTCACACGGCACAGTCCTTAGAGCCTGCTGTCAGAGGGAAAGGACGGAGATGCTGTGGGCCCCGGGCGTGAACACCGATCATCACTTAATCACAGATGACCACAGGTGACACCTTGATTAATTGGGACGCAGTGGCATGCGGGGGTGGGCTGGGGTGGGCTTGTAAGAGTTGCTTTTCTTATTGGCAAGGAACTCAGCCTCATGCTCAAGACCAAATCAATCCCCGAATCCCATGTTCAGGAGTCTATGGCTTGGGACCACTCATAGGAGGTAGAAAATCGCAGAGCAGGGGATTCTGGGAGAGTCTAACACGGGAGCGATCGCCATAATAAAAGAAGAACTGTAAGATAAAAGGCAACCCTAGGGCTTGCCCTGGGTGGAGGGAGGGTGCTGTGGGAAGGACAGACCTGGCAAGGTTCGGATCTTACTGGGGAAGCCGAGGCTTTGATTTCCAGAGAGTGCTGCTTTAGCCAGACACGTGGGCTGGGCTGGCGGCGCTGGGCCATCGACCGTCCACCCTCTGGAGTGCAGTTTAAAAAGCAGATGGTCAACAAGTGGTGGTGTGGGCGTTCATTTGAACGTCTGGGCACCGGCGGGGTCAGATGGACCTGCGCTCCTAGAGGAAACAGCCCCTCCGTTCCGACTCCTGGCCTCGGGCCCCTGCGTTGGCTGCGGACAGATTTTCACCAATGCGAGGCCGTGGGTTCGCAGAGGGATCGCATCTGCGGCCTGTGGTTCAAGCAGGTTCCTTCGGATGTCCTTACGCCGATTATGTGGTTGCTCTAAGTGCTGTCTTATATGCAATCGGCTCTTTGTAGCTGCAATTCTGCATCCGTGGACTCAATCAATTGTGGCTGAAAAAAATTGCATCCATATTGAACACGAATAGATGGCTTTTTTTTCCACATCATTTCCTAAATAATACAGCAGAGTAGCTATTTACATAACATTTACATTGCATTAGGCATTATAAGTCATCCAGAGATGGCTTAAAATGTGCAGGGATGTGTGTAGATGCCATGCAAATACATATTTTACATAAGAGACTCGAGCATTCCCGGATTTTAGTATCCTTGGCTGTTGTGGAAACCGGGCCCTGGCATCCCGGGGACCACTTGATACACACGTATGTAACTTAACCACAGGCTACCTGAGCCATTATTTTACAGTTGGCACGAGGCGTACAGACTTCATCTCCCTTTCTGCTCCCACATTTAAATGGTCTCAAGTAAGCCAGACATGCTGGCACGTGCCTGCAATCCCAGTACTTGAGAGGTCTGAGACAGGGGCATCACAGGTTCAAGGCTGGCTTCAGCAACTTAGTGAGACCCCCCCCCCCCGCCCCCAGCAGCTTAGCAAGACCCTGTCTCAAAAAAAAAAAAAAAAAAAAAAAGGGCTGGAGTGTTGCTTGGAGGTAGAATGCCCCTGGGTTCAATCCCCAGTACCAAAAAACAAAACAAAACAAAATTGTCTCAAATAATTGTCCTAAGCATTTCTATAGAGAGCTGTATTCGATGGCATTATAGTTTTTGTTTCAATGATCAAATATAGTTTAAACTCAATAGGACATGTTTTTTCTTCCTAGTGTCCCAGGCCCTCGCATGTATTAATGCATCCTCTTTCTGCTTTGACAGCCTCCTTTAGCGGTTGCTGGTGAGTCTATCTGCTGGAGATAGAAGGAATCGGTCTCCCCTAATCAGAAGACATCTTGTTTTCCCTTCATTCTAGAAGGATATTTTCACCAGATGTAGAATTTGGGGTCGGTGTCTTTTCTTTCAGCCCTTAGAGAACATGGCGCCCTGTCTCATTGGCTCCGGTTTCTAGTGACACACCTGGTGTCCTCGCTCCCCATCATGAAGGGGCTGTTGCTCTCTCACTGTTTTTAAGATTTTTTTCTATCCCTAAAGTACAGAAGTTTGGCTGCCATGTTTCAGTGTGGGTTTCTTCAGGATACTCCTGGTTGGGGTTCACTCAGCTTCCTGAAATTGGTGGCGCATGCCTGTCACCCCAGTCCTTGGGAGGCTGGGGCAGGAGGATCACAGGTGCAAGGCCAGCCTTAGCAACTTAGTGAGGCCCTCTGCAACTTAGTAAGACCCTACTGCAAGATAAAAAAATAAAATAAAATAGGGCTGAGGGTGTAGCTTAGAGGTAGATTACCCTTGGGTTCAACCCCCAGGACAAGAAGAAGAAGGAGAAGGAGAAGGAGGAGGAGAAGAAGAAGAGAAGAAAAGAAAGTTTTTCTCTTTTCCAACTTTTTCCAATTAAAGCGAACACATCCTGACCTCCTTCTTCTGTCCTTCCAGGACTCTGAGGATGCGAATGTGAGATCTTGCTTGCTCCGGCCCTGCCTGGGGCCTGTTGGGTCTCTCCAGCCCTTCCCTCTGCAGCTCAGAGGCGTCCCTCCTGTTGCCTCGGGGTCTCAGATTCCTCTTTTCTATTCTTTCTACTTGTTGCATCCATCAATTTTTTTTTTAAGTGTTGATTTCAGTATGTTTCATTCTAAAATTTCCTTTCGGTTATTCTTTTATTTTCCACTTCTTTGATGGGCTTTCTGCTTTTCCTTAGTTTCGAGCATATTTGTCAGTCTTCATTGAAGCTTTCTTCCCCCCCCCCACTTTAAATTTGCAGATAAAATGCTGGGCGTGGTGGCACACGCTTGTAATCCCCGCGCTTGGGAGGCAGAGACAGGAGGATCGTGCAGGTTTGAAGCCAGCCGTGCTGGCTTAAGAGACCCTGTTTCCAAAAATAAAAACATAAAAATAGGTCTGGCCGTGTAGCCCGGAGGTAGAAGGGTTTCCAGGAACCCCAGTACCACCAAAAAAAAAAAAAAAATTTTTTTTGCAGATAATCCTGGCGTCTTGCATCTCTCTGTTGGCATCTGTGGACTGCTTTCCCATTCGGTTTGCGGTCTTCTTGGCTTTTGATGTGACTGGTGATTTTTGTATTGAAACATGAACATTTTTGGGTACAGGAGTCTGGATTTATGGGGGTTCCTGTTTCAGCTGGTCTCCTGAAGTATTGCACTGGCAGGGATGGGTGCGTGTGTGAGGTGGGGGGCTGAAGCCCAGACTCCCTTCTCCGCCACTGTTGGCCCCAGGGCCGGGTCCCCGCTGCTGCTAGGGGAGAGGTCTGGCCCCAATGTCTGCCTGTCTGAAGCAGCGAGGACCACCTTGTCCCCATGCTCTGTGTGGCCTTCTCTGACACCAACGCAGCTGGGAGGGAAAGCGGGTAGAAAGCTGGAACAACATATGCTGGCGAGATAGAAAGGGGTGGCTACTGAAGTTCACAGCAGCCCAGGTGGGTCTCAAGGTGTCAGCCTGGGCCACAGACGCCGGCGGGACAAGCCACCTCGTCTGTGGCTTCCTTAACAGGACATTTTGGAAAAGGCAAAGCAACAAGGGTAGAAAATAGACCTGTGGTCTCCAGGGCTGAAAGGGAGGAGGGGCGGGCGACGGCAAGGCAGGAGGACACTGCAGGTGACAGAGTTCTTCTGCGTGTTGACGATGTTGGTGGCCATGCAACCAAACCTGCTCATCAGAATCCATAGAACTATGCACGAAAAACGGGTGTGTTCTGCTGTGTACAAGCGGTGCTTAATTAAAAGTACCCACTCAGCCAAGCATGGTGGCGTCGGCCTGTAATCTCGGTACTTGGGAGGTTGAGACAGGAGGATCGCAGGTTCACAGTTAGCCTCAGCAACTGAGTAAAAAGCCTGTTTCAAAATGAAAACAAAACAAAACAAAACAAAACAAAAAACGAGAGCCGGGTGTGGTGGGCACGCTTGTCATCCCAGCATTCGGGAGGCTGAGATGGGAGGATCATAGTTCGCGGACAGCCTCAGCTACTTAGTGAGGCCCTCCGCAACTAAGTGAGACCCTGTTTCAAAATAAAGAATAAAAAATAGGGCAGGGGCTGTAGCTTGGAGGTCAAATGCCCCTGGGGGTTTCATCCCCAGACCCGCAAAAAAAAAAAAAAAAAAAAAAAAGAAAGAAAAAATGAAATAAAATAGGGCCTGGGTATAGTTCAGAGGTAGGATGCCCCAGAGTTCAATCCCAGTAAACACACACACACACACACACACACACACACACACACACACACACACACTTCCTTCTCCCTGAAAGCCTTGTGGAGGGAGAGGGGTTTGAGGGGCTGATTGCTTGCCTTTTTCTGCAGCCAAAGCAATCTTCTTGGGTCCCAGTGGCCCAAGTGTAAGACCCCGTGACAGGCATCTGTGTGTGGCACTGGGTGTGCACACCGCGTCTGTGTGTAGAGAGCCCAGCACACCTTGTGCTTCCAACGCGGGCAGCTGAACACGCAGGGGTTAACTCCCTCTGCACGCTCCGCCACTCCAGTCCTGGGGACTCTTCTCCCTATCTTCCTTTGAATTCAGCATCACATCTGTTTGCTATTTTCCTGGCTAATTATTGTAATTATATAAAACAATAACTACCACCAATACAATATTCTGAATTACATTATTTCTCATCATAAACAAATCTGCTTCTAGCCTGCCAGGCAATTGCCAATCATGGTTCCATGAAGCGCTTCCTATTATGTGCTGTGAGCTGCAAGGAACCAGGACGAACCTCCATAGCCAAGCCTGTGATGGGGAAATCTGGCCTTGGGACTCGTGACAGTCAGCAGGGGCACCCCGAAGGGCGGAGGGCAGGCCTGGGGCTAGCCTTTGGCCCTGTCTTCCAGCCCACAGTAAGGTTGGAGTTCTGCCTCTTCCTCTGTCCATAGAGGAGAACTTGTTAGTCACAAGTAACTAATAAAGGTCCCCGACTTGCCATTTAATCAGGCGTCATGCCTCTGGGATTGACAGTTTTATTTTCTACCTAGACACTGTTCTTCCCATTTTGCAATGAAGAAGCAAGGCCCAGAGGAACAAAGGACTTGCCCAGAAAGAACCAGGAGATATCGTGGAGCAGGCTAGCATCTATGGGCGTGCTTTCCCTAGTCAGAGTGCCATGCCCCGTCAGCCAGGAACTTTCCCACAGGGCCTTTGCACTGGACTTCGGATTGCTTGAACCCTGAAACACTCTTCCCAGATACCACAGGGCTCACTCCACCTCTGTGTCCCCTCGTTCGCACACACACACCTACACACACGCACGCGTGCGCGCACACACACACACACACACACACACACACTTTGCAAGTGCTTCCGTCAGACTCATCCAAGAACCAAAGTAAGATAATTTTGCTATATGTTAAAATGAAAATTAGTAGCCTGTCCCAGCCCTTTGAGGACACAAATGAGGAGACAGGGTAAAGACCAGCAGGCAGAGGCTGTCCTTGACAACAGGGAGGCTGGACCAATGGCCCAGGGACGCTGGAGAAGCTCTGGTCTGCAGTGCGTTAAGACCTTGGGTGTTGGGGCCATCACCAACAACACATTGCGATTAACATCTTGGACTGGCTCAGCTGAGTACACAGTACCTGCTGAGTGGAATTTGTTCACAGGCAGACCTGATAAGATAGGATAAGAGTATGGATTTGATGTCTTCTCCATCTACCAGTAATATATATATATATATATATATATATATATATATATATATATAATTTTTCTTTGTGCTACTGGGGTTCCTGGAAACCCTTCTACCTCCGGGCTACACTCCCAGACCTATTTTATATATTTTTAAAATTTTGAAACAGGGTCTCTTAAGCCAGCGAGGCTGGCTTCGAACCTGCGCAATCCTCCTGTCTCCGCCTCCCAAGCGCAGGGATTACAAGCGTGCGCCACCACGCCCGGCTCCCAGTAATATTTAACCCTTCCTTCCTCTGTTTGTCCCATGACTGTCCTACTGTCTTTCCTTATCTTGACCCGTGACAATTTGTTAGCCTCCTGTGTTTGATAATTTTTATTATTTTTAAATTTCTTTATTTTTTAAAATTATTTTAATTGGTGCACTGTATTCATACATCATAATGGGATAAAAAGAACTTTTGTAGACATACATGCACATATCGCCCAGTCAGCCCCCATCCGATCCCCACCCCGTTCCCTCCCCATCCCTCCTTCCCATGCTTGGCTTAGTGGTTGACATCTAGTATTATAGCAATTTATCCACAATTAAAAATGATAATCTCACATAACAGTTTCATTTGTCTGATACCAAGCTTTTGATGACTTAAAGATAACATTTCAATATTTCTTTTTGCTTTCTTTCTTACCAGAGAATATTTTTTTCTTTTTTTTTTTTAGGCGAAACTATCATATATTTATATATTTATTTTTCAGAAAAAAATCTATCCTAATATGGAATATGGACTCTAGATACCCAAAACGATCTTGAAAAAGAACAAAGCTAGAAGATATATATTTTCTGATTTCAAACCATATAAAGCTACAATAATTGAAACAGTGTACTACTATTCTAAAGGCAGATATATAAACCATTGGAGTTAAGTAAAAGCCTAGAGATAAATTCTTCCATATATTGTCAAATTATTTTTGACAAGGTTTCCACGAGCATTTGATGGAGGAAATAATAATCTTTTAACTAAATATTGTTGAAAAATTAAAATTACATGAAAAAGAAAAAAATTGGACCCTTACCTAATCCCATATACAAATATTAACTCAAAATAGATAAAAGACCTAAATATAAATCTTAAGACTATAAACTTTCAGAAGAAAATCTGGGTCATAAAACCTCACAACATTGAAATTGGCAGTGATTTCTTGGATATGATTTCAATGGCCCAGGCAACAGAAGAGTATACAAACTCCCTAAAAAATAAAAAAAATATTGTATATCCAAAGACAATGTAAACAGAGTTAAAAGTTACTGATAGAATGGGATAAAATATTTTCAAATGCTATATCTGAAGGTATATTAATATTCCAACTAGAAATCCTAAAAATTAACAACAATAAAAGCAAACAATACAATTTAGAGATAGGTAAAAGACTAACATAAATAATGAATCTCCACAGATAACTAATCTTAGTTGTCTATTGGATGGGAAATCTTGTTTCTCTGGTTCTGGTGTGTGTTACCCATTTCTTCTTTGTAGTTAATCTCTTTGAGTATTTTCTCTAGCGCTGGTTTTGAAGACATAAATTCCTTCAGTTTCTGTTTGTCATGGAAGCTTCTTATTTCCCCATCTAATTTGATAGAAAGTTTTGCTGGGTAGGAAATTTTTGTCTGGAAGTTGTTTTCTTTCAGAGTTTGGAGCCCTTCTGGCTCTCATGACTTGGTTTGGGAAGTCTGGAGTGATTCTAATTGGTTTGCCTCTGAATGTCACTTGGCCCTTTGTTTTTGTTGCCTTTAAGATTCTCTGCCTGGCTTCCACATTGGTCATTTTGACAATTATGTGGCGTGGGGATCCTCTTCTCCGATCCTGTCTAAAGGGAGTTCTATAAGTTTCCTGGACCTGTGTATCGACCTCTTGCTCTAAGTTTGGAAAATTTTCTGCTATTACTTCCTTGAAGAGATTGTTGATCCTTTGTTTTCACCTTCTTTTCCCTCCTCTATTCCAATTATTCTTAGGTTAGCTCTCTTAAAATGGGCCCATATTTCTTCAATGTCAAATTCCTGCTGTTGGATATTTTTTTCTAGATTAGAAACCATGCGTTCATTTTTGGATTGATCATCTTCTAAGAGCGAGATTCTATTCTCCATGTGGTCTAATCGGTTGTTTGTACTTTGAATTGAGGCCTTTACTTCATTAATTGCATCCTTTATCTCTTTTTGGCTCTCTCTGAATTCTTTTCGAAACACCTCTATTATTTCTAAAGTTATTTTCCTGATTTGATCTTCTAGAAATCTCTGAATTTCTGTTTTATCGGGTTCTGATGTTGTGGGGTTGTGGGCATTCATTGTTCTAGTATTATTCCTCTTTCCCATGATTTAGGAAGTTTGTGCCTTCTCTGGGTTCTTCCCTTGGGTCACTACGACTTCACTTAAGGTGCTCTGGATCTCGAGTCTGTAGTATCTCAGACCCCACTACTCCTTTACTGGGTTGTATCACAGAGTCTCAGACCCAGGGAGTCGATAGAGGCTGTTTTAGACCATGGGGGGTGCCAGGTTGGGCGTTCTCCTATGGTGTGATATCTCTGCCACCGCCACTCCCCCACTGGGTCAAGTCCCTGGGAGTACAGTACTGGGATTTCTCCTCTGGGGCTCGTAATTTGACTCACTGTTGTTGAGTGCGCAGATGGAGCTGTAGTGGACTCGGTGAATTCGCTGCTGCTGCCGCCGGTGGCAATATGGCGCCGCTGTCACGCCCTCAGCCGTGAGGCTGGCGTATTTCTTCTCTGGTTTTGAGCTCCGCTCTGAGTCCCTCGACTTGCTGTCCGCTGCTTCTCTGGAGCCTGGTGTTGAGTGCGTTGGTCTGGTACCGTCCAGTGAATTCTCCGCTGCCGCCGGCAGTAAGGCGCTGCTGCCACGTCCCCAGGCATGAGGCCGGCGTATCTCCTCTGTGGTTCTGAGCTCCTTTCTGAGTCCCCCTCCTCTCTGGAGCCTGGTGATTTTTTTGTTTCTCTGGTGATGGTGTTTTCTGGCTATGAAAGGCGGTGATTTTTTTGTTTCTCTGGTGATGGTGTTTTCTGGCTATGAAAGGCGCTGATTTTGTGGTAATGGAGATTGGTTGTTAGCGGGGCTCTTAAGCCCCGCTTTTCTCGGTCGCCATCTTCCCGGAAGTCTATCTAGTGCCTCTTGATCATTTTTATGAAGCTCGGCTTAAACTTTCAATAAAAGCAAAGCACCGGCTGCAGGAGGCCAGCGATTTGTGCTGCCTTCTCTCCAGCCACTCCAAATATTAAAAATAATAATTTTGGACTCAGAGTCATTCCATGAGAGGAACTTCAGCAAGTATAAACCACGACAGCCACTCCCATACACTCGGGCTATCTGAAGAAACTGAAAGGGCAATGGCGTTTCCAGAGGGCTCATCGGTAGTGACTCTGATCCAGTAATGCATCCCGGGAACAGTGGGGTCAGCCTAGAGGGGCGGTGCTAAGGCAAAAAGCCTCCCTGGTCAAAACGACCCTTGAAATTCCTCAGGCAGGCGCCTTGTTGAAGTGACACTATTCGGCTGACTCTGGCTGCTGAATAAACATCCCCTAAACATCGTGGCTTAAAACGACAACCCTTTGTTTAGCTCTGGAAGCCTTGGTCCAGAAGTGTAGACAGGACTTAATTGTGTGGTCCTTCTTGTCCTGCCTGGGCTTACTGACCTGTCTGTGCTGTGCTCCAGGTTTGTCGGGGCCTGGGCTGGACCAGGAGGGCTGGCACAGCCTGTCTGGGTCCTCACCTTCCAGTGGGCTAGCCTGGGCTGCTTCTCAGAGCTGAGGTAGGGCAGCAAGTGTCTCGAGACTCAGGTAGGCTGTCACTAATGCAGCTTGTATGGTCCAGAGCTGAGGAGTAGAGAGAAAGTCTCCAGCCTTCGATGGAGGAACAGCCAGGGCCCTTTACAGAGGCAGAGGGAGGAAGGCCATCTCTCACGATCTAGGGTATTTCTCAGTACCTCCGCTCTGTCAGATTTTCCAGGTGCTGAAATCCATCTTATCTCCCCATTCAATCACCAGAGGCAGTGTGGGCCCTGGATCTTTGGTGCACATCGGAACCCCAAATACCGCAAACCCTAGAGCTGTGCTCAGCAGCAAGCCGCGGCTGAGGGAGGCCATGGGCAAGCCCGTTTGAGGGTGTCGGGCCCCTGTCTCTTCCTCCCACTCAGGCCCTGTCGACTGTGCTCCCCAACTGTTAGGGCTGTTGCCGAGTGAAGGAAATTCTTCCTCTCTCTTTTGCACGACCTGTGAGTTGAATTCCAGTGAATTAAGTCTGCACGTGGAGAGAGGTCCTCTGCATAAAGCTTTGGGAGTTCCTGAGAAATCAAAGCTAAGAATAGCATGGCTCAGCGCCTGTCAGGGAGGACCCTCAGCCTCAGGTCGACGGAGGCAAAGTCAATTGTCTTGGAAGAAGAAAATGAGAAAAGCACATTAATAATTTTCCTCGGCCTGTTCCCGTTTCGCCGTGGTAAGTTCTTGGAGAGACTCTACAACAGAGTGCCACGCTCCTTCTCATTTATCCCCATTTTATAAGAACCTGAGGTTAAAGGGTCTCCTGGCCACACAGCAGGCCGAGAACCAGAGCAGGGTTTGAACCTGGGCTTTTCCCATCGCAGCCAAGGCTCCCCAGGCCCTCCAGCGGGCAAAGCCCACCTGACAGCAAGATGGTCCTCAAAACGCCCGAAACCTGTTGACCCTCTACAGAGAAGACATGATTTGTGTGTGAAAATGGAACACTCCTCCGCTCTGATGCGGTCAGGCTCTCTGCCCACGATGTCCCTGTAAACTTGCTTTGGGCCTGCTCGGTTATCTTAATTTGCTTAAGCAAAATATAATTTCATCACGGAACAGAATTAGTTTGCATGAAGCCACAGTGAGAACGGACACAAACTTGGCCCTGACAGGCACCTGAACAGCCTGGGGGAACAGGCTGGGCCCTCCAGGGAGGCAACAGGCAGAACCAGGTAAGGCCCCCATCGTGGACAGCCTTGTCAGCCCTTCTAGAATCAGACAGAAGTTAGGGACGCTTTGCTCTATGGGAACCTTCGCCTGAGCATGTCATGTACGTGGTAATTTCACTTTGGCTCAAAGCCGGCTTTAGACACACAGGCGAGGGCGCCATGCAGATTGACAAGAGGGATTTTGACAAAGAGGGCCTGATTAAGGGGTGCTGGGGACTGGAGCGCTGGCGGTGAGAGCCAGGAAACGTGACCAACCGCAGGCCGGAGAGGCCGGAGATGGGAACGGTAATTAGAACTGAAGAGGGTCTCCTATAAAAAATGTGGCCTTCTGCAGAGAGACAGAGGCAATCAGAGCCAGCCCTCGTTCTGTTCTCCCCTTCCTCTCTTTCCTCTTTCTGTCTCCCACTGGGCAAGCCCAGCTGGA
This sequence comes from Muscardinus avellanarius, assembly GCF_963383645.1. Lineage (NCBI taxonomy): Eukaryota > Metazoa > Chordata > Mammalia > Rodentia > Gliridae > Muscardinus > Muscardinus avellanarius. The sequence continues at coordinate 24,067,039 of NC_137805.1, read as the reverse complement.
GGCCAGAGGGCAGGGGGGCCCATCACTGTAGCCTGGGGGGTTCAGGGCAGAGTGAAGACGGTTGGTCTATCTGGGAGGTCTAGACCACGGCATCCTAGGATAAGATCTTAAATTAGAGAGGTGCTCCCAAAGTGTGAGGCCATGCATGGTGGTCCCAAGCACACATTTAAAAAATTTAAGTGTTATAAATATTTTTAATAGTTTTTAGGGGAAAAACAAAGCCAATGATGTTATGTTCCCTTTTTGGCACATGTACAGATGTGCCAGCATCCGCTCTAACCCTCTTCCTTCACCCAGAGCCCCCCTCCCATTCTCACATCTTCGTCCAGGTGAGACAGGCTCTCAACCCTAGAGCGCACTGGGACCCTCTGAGACCCGTTCTCTATGTTACGATTCTCTCCTTCCATGGTACATCTTATGGGCTCCGGCAAATGTGTGACGACATGTCTCCTCTACGACACCATCACACAGAACGGGTTCGCTGCCCTCCAAGCCCCCCGGGCTCTGCCCACTCACACGCTCTCCCCTCTGATCCAGGCGGCCGCTGACCTTCTGATGGCCTGCACGGCTTGTCCTTCTGCAGGGTGTCCTAGAGTTGGAATCACACGGCACACAGCCTTTTCACTGGCGACAGTCACTGGAGGTTCTTGTGTCTTTTCATGGCTTGATGGCTCATTTCTCTGTATTGCCGTGATACTCCATTGTCGTCTGGATGTACGAAGTTTGCCGATCCATTGGACAACCGAAGGACATCCCGGCTGCTTCCGTCTCTTTGCAATTCTGACTAAAGTCAGAATTTTGACTGAATTTAAATTTTGAGTGAATGTAAGTTTCTGATGCATTATGCCATAGTTTCCTTCCCCTTTATGTACTTTAAGAAAAATTGCACGCTGGGCGTGGCGGCGCACGCTTGTAATCCCCACGCTTGGGAGGCGGAGTCGGGAGGATCGCGCAGGTTCGGAGACAGCCGCGCTGGCTTAGGAGACCCTGTTTCCAAATAAAAAAAAATATAAAAAAATAGCTCTGGGAGCGTTAGCCCGGAGGTAGAAGGGCTTCTAGGAGCCCCAGTACCAAAGGAAAAAAAAAAGAAAAATTGCAGTAAAGTACACGTCACCTAAAATTAACCTCTTTAGCCATTTTTTAAGGGAACTATTCGGAGGCATTAATTACTTCACCTTATTGTGCGTACACTTATTTCCCCTTAGAAAGAGTAGCGGTATTAGCAAAACAGGGATTTACGCAGGGCCGGGAGGAAGTCACAGCCCAAGTGGCAAAGCAGGGACGGCAACAGTGGCACAGGGCGGGTTTGAGGGACCTTGGAGCGAAGGCAGCTGTCTCTGCACCGAGTCCCTTCCCAAAGTCTCCGACTGAAGCCGGGCGTGGTGGCGCACGCTTGTAATCGCAGAATTCCGGAGGCTGAGGCAGGAGGATCGCGGTTTGTGGCTACCCTCAGCTAGTTAGTGAGGCCCTCCGCAACTCAGTGAGACCCTGATTCAAAATAAAGAATAAAAAATAAAAAATAGGGCTGGGGTGTCGCTCAGAAGTAGACTGCCCCTGGGTTCCATCCCCAGTATTGCAAAAAATAAATAAATAAATAAAAGCCTCCCTCCGTTACTGTTCTTAGCGAGTTTCTCCACGGCCAGGTCTTCTAGGGTCTTGCATTCTTCAAACCAATCGGTGGCATTTCCACGCTCCCTCCTGGGCCAGGCCCACCAAAGGAAGCTTTGGAAATCACTGCTTTTTCTTCGCGTTTTCTCAGCTCTCCGATCACGTCTCCTCCGTCGAGCTGCACGTTCGTAGGGAGGAATATGACCTGTTTGGGGAGTAAGGGGTGTGGGGAGCTGCAGTCCTGGCAGAACAGAGGGCTCCAGGCGCCCACCGAGTTCTCTGGGTGGTGAGTCTCCCACAGCCCCAAAGTGTGTGCTCGACGCTGCATCCGGGGCACTAGGGTGTCGTCCCGACCTTTCCCGCCTTCTCAACCCTCTTCCTTGGTTTCCCTGTTGGTCTGTGACTTCCTCTCAGCCCTGCTAGTTCTAAGGGGACATCAGTAAATAAATACACAATAAGGGGAAGTATTTAATGCCACCAGTGGTCCCCTTAAAAATGGTTAAAGAGGTTAATTTTAGGCTGTGTGTTTTATGTTGGTCCAGAAGGGACAGTTCGACTTGTCCCCCCTTGATTCAGAGTGACCAGAACGAGCAGCGACCCTTGGAATGTTTCTGTGAAAAGTGCCATCCCTTGCCGGAGGGTCTCCATGGGCTTGGCATCTTGCCCCGTGATCAGCTGTTACCAAGGGCCTCCATTTGCTGTGGTCATGGAGACGGCCAAACGATCGTGGGGGAGGGGGGCGTGGCCCAAGGGCAGCGCTCTTTTTATGTTGAAGCCCGAGCCTCCCACCCCGGGCACTAGCTCTGGGCTCCCCTTGCAGGGCCTGCTGAGACTCCCCTGGGGCCGCCTCTCCCTGGAGTCGGCTGTACTCTCTCTCCTCTCCTGGTGCTTGGAAGCTCATTCTAGGGCAGGAGGACTCGATGGGCTGCCCCGCCCTTTGCTGACTGCCCAGGAATGGGGTCCTGCTTGCCTCTCCCTCATCTCCCCATGGAGGCCGCGGTGGGAGGTGCTTCTCCCCGTCCTTTTGGTCCTCCTCCCTTCCACTCTGCCCCACTGGACTCTCAGGGCCTGAAGATTAGAGAAACAGGCTGGGGCGCTTCAGATTTCCTTCTGAAGGGTCCCGGATTCTGGGATGTGGAAGCCTTTGCTGTGTTTGCTGCAGGGACTCCAGCAGTCGGCCCGCCAGGATATCCATTCCAGAGCCCACGGGGGCAGCCATGGGGCTCTGGGGCCTCACGGCACTCCAGGGCAGGGGAAGGAGCCCCCCTTGCTGAAGGATGAGACGCCCGTCCCCCAAGCGTGGCCTTTGGGATGACGCCACCCCCAGCTCCCATGCCTCCAGCGTTCTTCCGCTCCTATCCGTGACTCCTGGGATCCCCTCTTGGATCAGCTGAAATGCTTTCCTCGGGAGCCCAACCCCAGACACCTCCCTTCCAGAAATGATGGAGATTTCCAGGCTGACGGATGGGGGAGAAGACGGGGGAGGAGGAAGAGAGAGTGGGGGAAGAACCATTCATTAATAGTTCAAAATATTATGGCGTCTTGTTGAAAACTCCTCGAGCACTTATCATCTACCCTGTGCCCGGCACAGTGCTCCGGAGTCCCACGAGGATGATCTCACCTCTCTTCCTGGTAGTCAGCCCTAATGACTCTGTTCTCAGAGCCAAGGAAACCGAGTCCCGGATCTTCAGCAGGGCCCAGGGCCGGCCTGTATCTTCATTGCCAAGAGCACTGATGGATTCTAGCAGCTACCTGCGAAGCTATAAACGTTTCTGTCTGTAAATCTTCTGAAAATTCTTAGGGCTCAGGTTTCTGGGGCCCGGTGCTGCTGTGGGCGGTGTGGAGCTGTGAGACCCTTCCTCAGGGACAAGGGGTTTTGGGGGGGACAGTGGGTGCCATGGCCCCTTTGTCCCCTCTTCAACCACTTTGAAAACAGCTCTCGGCATTAAAAACAGAAAAAAGACTCGTGTGCACCACTTGCCAATTTCTGTGGTGTCAATTCGTCCACCATGGCTAGCTCAAGCTGCAAACACGAGAGTGCTGACCCAAAGTTGGGAGAGAGGGGGACATGGAGTCCCGTGGCACGAAGTCACTTTTCACCGTTTGGACGTGGACAATATAGATAAACTTCAGAACTCGGTGAACTCCAGCACTTGGGTATCATTCGAGTGTGGGAACACCTGCTAAGGATCGGATGTTAATGTCCACAGCAGATTCCTAAGCTGAAATCCTCACCCCAATAAGCTGGTGTACAGATGTGGGGCGGTGATTAGGTCCCTCCTGAATGGGATTTGTGCCAGTGTCCAAGGGACCCCAGAGTGCTTCACTGCCTCTACTACCACGTAAGTAGGCAGGGAGGAGACAGCCATCTTTGATCAGGAAGTGGGCGGTTGCCAGACATGAAATCTAATCTTCTGGGGTCTTGAATTTGGACTTCCAGACCCGTGAGGGGGAAAAAAAAAGTGTGTGTGTTTTCTTTAACTACCAAGTCTAGGATAGTTTTCTTATAAAAGCCCAATGTGCCTTTCCTTTTTCCCCCTAAGTACTTTTGCTCAATAAAGGCAGTACTTTAAAAAAATGTTTGTATTGAAACAGTGCCTTCTTCTACTAAGGTAAAACTCACCCAACTTTAAATCCACCGTTTTAATGATCTTGAAGTGGCATTTAGTAACACACATAGATTTGTACAACTACCACCTCTAAGTAATTCCAAAACATTTAAAACACCCTTCATGGAAACCTGTGTCCAATTAAGCAATAATTGTTCACGTTCCCGCACTCTCTGGCAACCCTACTAATTTGTTTTCTATTCCTAAAGAATTGTCTGTCATCTTGGGGTTTTATTCAGATGGATTCGTATCACATAGAGCCTTTGGGGTCTGGATTCTCTCACTGGGCACAATGTTTTCAAGGTCATGGCCACCTTGTTGCGTGTGGCGTAAGGCCATTCCTTCCCATGGCTCAGTAATCCTCCACCGCGTGGCCCGGGGGCATTTCATCTACCCGCTCATCAGCTGAAGGACGCTGTGGCACTTTTACCTTTTGGCTATTTCCAATAGAACCACTGTGAGTGAGTTTTTGTGTACAAGTTTTTGTGAATTCCTATTTTCAAGTCTTTGGGGTATATACCTAAGAGTAGAGTTGCTGGGTCATGGTAATTCCATGCTTAACTAACTCTCTCTCTCTCTCTCTCTCTCTCTCTCTCTCTCTCTCTCCTCTCTCCCTCTCTCCCTCTCTCCCTCTCCCTCTCCCTCTCCCCCTCCCCCCCCTCTCATACTGGGAATTGACTCCAGGGGCCTTCTATCTCTGAGCTTTTTTATTTATTTATTTTTAAATTTTGAAACAGGGTCTCACTAAGTTGCTGAGAGCCTTGCTAAGTTCCGAAGGCTGACCCCGACCTTGCCATCCTCCTAAGTACAGGGATTAGGGCTGAGTGCCACCACGCCTGGCTTTCCGCGCTCAACTTTTTGAGGGACTTGTAAATTGTTTCCCACAGTGGCCGCAACGTTTTACTCTCATCGCATGTTAAAGAGTTTAAATTTCTTCAAATCCACACCGATCCTTTTTATTTTCATTTTATTTCTACTACAGCTGTGCTGATTGGTGTAAACACATAGCTCATTGTGGATTTGATTTATATTTCCCTAATGACTAATAGCATTCAGCTCCTTTCGTGTGCATTTGGGGCAGGCAGTTGTAGATCTTCCTTAGAGAAACATCTATTTGAATCCTTTGTTCTTTTTAAAATTGGGTCATTTGTCCTTTTGTTGCAGAGGCCTAAGAGTTCTCTGTACATGCTGGGTGTATCAGATGTACGATTTGCAAAAATTCTCTCCTATTCTGTGTCTTTTCATTTTCTTGATAGCATCCTTTGACGAACGAAAACTTTAAATTACGAATCAAACCCATCTTTTTCTTTTGTTGTTTGTGCTTTTGGCGATATCTCAGGACTCGTCGCTACATCCAAAGTTAAGACTTAATCTCAGGTCTTCTAAGAGTTTGAAAACTTTAGATCTTTCCTTTAAGTCTGTGATCCATTTTGAATTAATTTCTGCATATGGCGTGAGGTAGGGGGGCCAATGCCTTTCTTTTGCATATAGATAACCAAAACTGTAGCATGTTTGCGTCTCAGATGATTTATTTAATTGTAAGCTTATGTCCTTTAACTTTTAATGGAGGCTGTTCTTGCCACGTTGCAACTGGCTTGCAACATTTCTGGAAAACTAAAAATGGGATTTCTTGAGCCAGTGCTGGTGTGAAACGGCCCCGGCATGCCAGCATCCTCCCAGCGCACGGTGTATGGACAACCTGGCTGCTTGGGGCTGGGATGGGGAGTTTTTGGAGAAGCTAAGCTGGAGGTTGGGTGAAGTGTGCTTATAGAGCTCTAGAGGAATGGGTGCCCGAGCATCTGCTAGCCACCTGCCTGCTGCCTCCAGCTTTCGCTTTGGGACTTGAAGAACTTGGAGAGGTCTCTTCTGCTTCCTTTCTCGTATTTGCTCAGCTGTTCCTCCTGGCTTAGAGGGAATTGATTTTGTCCCACTGGTGTCTGGAGGGGCTTTGGAAGTTCTTTTTTTTTTTTTTTTTTTTTTTTTTGAGCAGAGACCCAAGTCTTGTAAGGCTAAGAAAATGCTCCTTCTCCTGGCAGCGCCACCAGACCAAGTACAGGGTGCTCGGTTATTTTTGAATTTCAAATAAGCAATGCATGGCATTTGCCTTGTGAGATCTGGGAAATACTTACAGTGAAGGCAATCCTCCTGCGGTATTTGGCACAGAGTCTTGATGCACTGAAACAATGAGGCTTTCTCTGGACCTTGAGCTTCCTGAGACGCCTGTCCTTCTGTGGCCTAGATGTGGTGAGCCTGCTCTACGGCAGTTTGCTCATTACAGCCCTCATCCTGCAGCGAGGACTCAGAAATCCAGAGTGGGCTTGGCCTGATTCCCTGTCCATTTTACAGATCTGGAAACTGAGTCTCAAAGAAGGAAAGAGACTTGCCCTGGGTGCATGCAATGTCTGTGGACCTCGGGATGGTGAAGGGCCCCGTTCGGCTTCCTCCCTCGTGAATTGAGCCAGTGCCAGGGCCGGGAGATGAACCTGCCACGGGCCGATAAAAGGCAAGCGTCAGGAGGTCCTTGTGGATGGGTTAGTTGAGACAGGCTTCGGAGAGGCCTGGTTGAATCCACATTGCTGTATCCTGGCTGAGCCATCGGCGGCATCTCAGGCTCCCTTTCCTGTTGGGGACAAGAGTTCCCGGGAACTGTTGTCAGCAGGGTTCATGGAGCAGGGAGCCACCCCGGGGTAGGGGGGCATTCACTGATGGAGAGAAAGGAGGCGCCCGTGGTAACGTGTGGCTGTCCCCACAGGTTGACTGATGTCTCTTGCTACTCAGACGATGTGGAATGGAGGCTCCGGAACCCAGCTGTCCTGCTCCGTCTTCCGGGGACCAGCCGGCCCCCGTGCCTGGCCCCCCAGTGGCCCCGAGTGGCCAGGCCTCACCTCGCCTGACTCTGGGCCCTGTCATCCTGCCCCCAGAGCAGGGCCTGCCCCACCCTGTGTTCCTGAAGGCCCTGCCCATCCCGCTGTACCACACGGTGCCCCCGGGGGGCCTACAGCCGCGTGCCCCGCTGGTGATGGGCAGCTTGGATGGGGGCAACGTGCCCTTCATCCTCAGCCCCCTGCTGCCGCCTGAAGGGCCCAGCTCCGCCCAGCTGGGCAAGCCCGCCGCCCCGACCCTGACGGTGAGCATCATGGGTGCTTTGCCTGTCCTGTCCTCAGGCCCGGGGCCCTCACTGGGCCATCCGGGCAAGGTGCGGAATGCTGGCAAGTACCTGTGCCCCCACTGCGGCCGGGACTGCCTGAAGCCCAGTGTGCTGGAGAAGCACATCCGCTCCCACACAGGCGAGCGGCCCTTCCCGTGCGCCACCTGCCGCATTGCCTTCAAGACCCAGAGCAACTTGTACAAGCACCGGCGGACGCAGACGCACCTCAACAACTCCCGGCTGTCCCTGGAGTCCGAGGGGGCTGCGGGTGGCCTCCTGGACGAGGGGGAAAGGACGGCAGAGGCCTCTACAGTGAACGGCAATGGGAGCTGCCCCAGCCAGAGGATGATGGGCAGAGAAATACCGGAGGGACCCCCTTCTGCAGGTGCCCATCCGTCCCTTGGTGCCCAAAACCAAGGCCCGACAACGGAAGCAGCTCCCTGTCCAGGATCCACACTTGTCCACGGAGAGGCCCCTCCAGATTCCACCCAGATGGCATCACCTGGACTCCCGCCGGCCGGCACACAGCCCCGATGGAAGCTTCCAGAACCCAAGCCCTGCTCCCTGCCCCGGCAGCAGGAGGCATCCTGGGAGAAGCACTGGGAGGCCAAGACCCCGGAGGGTCGGTTGCACAAGTGTGAGAGCACAGACTCCGGCTACCTGTCCCGCTCCGACAGTGCCGAGCAGCCGGCCCTGCCCCCCAGCCCCCTGCACAGCCTGTCTGAGCGCAGCGCAGAGTCGGAGGGCGAGGGGGGCCTGGGCCCCGGGCCCGGGGGCACCAGGGCCGAGCCAGGAGCGCCAGGCTCCAGCCTGGAGCTGGAGAAGAAGCGACTAGAGGAGCGAATTGCCCGGCTCATCTCCCACAACCAGGCTGTGGTGGGCGACCCGCAGCTGGACCACGTGCGGCCCCGCAAGACCGTGCTGTCCAAGCAGGGCAGCATCGACCTGCCCACGCCCTACACCTACAAGGATTCCTTCCACTTTGACATCCGGGCACTGGAGCCCGGCCGCAGGAGGGCTGCCCTCCGCCCCGCCTGCTCCACCTCCACCCCGCTGGACAAGACGCGGCCCCTGTTCTTCCACTCCGTGCCCACCCAGCTGTCCACCACCGTGGAATGTGTCCCCGTCACCAGGAGCAACTCGCTGCCCTTCATTGAGGGCTCCAGGACGTGGCCGGATCCCCGGGACCTTCAGGACCCCTGCCCCAGGACACAGAAGCCCCTGAGCCTCAAGCCCACCCCGGCCCGACTGGGCTGCCGCTCTGGGCTGGCTGTGGCCAGTATCCCCAGCGGCCACCCCCGGGCCCTGGTCAGACAGGCTGCCGTAGAGGACCTGCCATGCACCCCCACGGGGGACCCTGTGGCCCCTGCAGAGGACCCAGGTAGAAGGAGAGGTGCCATGGAGGAGGGGGCGCTGTGCCGGGGCAGGATGCCGGGTAAAAAGGGCAGCCCCCGGAGGCTAAAGATGTTCTCCCAGGACAAGTGGCGGGTATATGGGAACGAGACGTTCCAGAGAATCTACCAGAAAGCGAAAACCAGCCCCCAGGGAGGCCAGAAAGCCAGGGAGGCGAGAGGGGTGCGGGACAGACCGGACCCTCCTCCCCAGGGGAAAGCAGCAGGGCGCCAGGACACAGCTCCATCCCAAGGCCCTGGGGCCCCCGCCACCAGGAAGGTTTCTGTAGAGGCCAAGTCAGGGTCCTGGGGAAGCCTGCCAGCCCCCGAGGCCCCCCTGGACGCCGAGCCCCCCACGCAGGTGGAGACGGTAGCCAGAGCCGTGGGCAGTGGCCTGCCGGAGGTGGCCAGGGCTGTGTCATCACCTGGCCTCGGCCACGGAGATGCCCCCTGTTCGAGCATCAGGAGCCCTCTGTGTTCTCCAGATGGGAATCTGAAAGCAGCCTGGCCGATGGCTCCAACGCCTGGACCCCCCGGGGAAGGTGACCGAGGACCTCCTGGGCTGGTTTTGCCAGACTCCCCGCTAGAAATGGGCAACCCCGGGGGTGGGGGCACCCAGGAGTCAGGCCTGCGTGCCCACGCTGTCCTGAGACGGCCCGGTGGTGGCTCTGAGGAGGCTTGGGCTGCAGAGAACAAGATCCCCTCAGGGAGGAAGAAGCCCAAGGTGGACAGCCTGGGCCCCCAGGAGCAGCCGGGGCTGCTGGGAGCAGAGAATCCCCATGTCCCCGTGGGGACTGCCTCTCCGCCAGCTCAGAAGCAGGAGAGTGACTCTGGGGAGATGTCAGGGCGGCCCCATGGGAGTGCTGAGCCAGCAGCCAGAGCCCTGGAGGACGCCTCCTCAGGGGCTCCTGCTGCGTCCCCGAGGCGGGCAGGGCTGGAGGACAAGGAGCCCACGCTACCTCCTGCCACCGGGGCCTGCAGGCACCACAGCCAAGTGGCCACTCAGCTTCGGGCTCCCAGCGTCCTCACCATTCCAGCCGAGGGTACCTTCCCCCCCAAGTACCTGCTCAGAGTACCCCAGGGAGAGGCCCCCTCAGGGCTGCCCGTCACCCAGGGTCCGGGGTTGCTCTGTCCAAGTGGGTGGCCTGAGGAGCGGGCAGGACCAGGGACATCAGGGTCTCCCAGCCCAGCCCCCAGTGGGGCAGAAGGCATCCCAGAGTGTCCCAGTTGGTCCAGGCAGAGGGATGGGAGAACAGAGGCCCGAGCAGGCAGGGAGGAGCGTGACGGGGGCGATGCTGGCACGCTAGCAGCCGGGGAGTCTCCTGGCACAGCCACAGTGGCCCCCCTGGACACGGCCTCCGCCCAGCCCTCCCCCAGGGACCTGTGTGCGACCCAGAACACAGGGGGCAATACCCATGCCGCCCATCAGCCCTGCGCAGGGGGTGACTTGACCAGGGCCGGGCCCTCTGGGGGAGTCCTGAATCTTTGGGCACCCCGCTGGGGCTTGGGGTGGCCTCCTGAGAAAGCCCCAAAGGTGCTGCTTTCGGAGCCTGCGGCAGGACTCACGCCCTCCTGCTCTCTCCAGCCGAGCTCCGTCCTCATGCCTCTCACGAGGCCCCAGGCCCTGCCGGACCCAGCCCTGGCACCCCTGGTGGGGACCCCCAGGAGCTGTGGGGGCCAGAGCCCCTTCCCCTCTCTGCGGGCCGAGCCCCGGCTCACGTGGTGTTGCCTGAGCCGCAGCCGGCCGCTGCCCGCGGAGCAGAAGGAGAAGCCCGTGTCCGTGTGCTCAGTGCTGAACTTACCTGGTGGCAGTCATGGGCGGGACACTGGTCCTGACGCCCAGCCCGTGAGGAACAGAGGAAGAACCAGGACGGGCCCTGGAGGAGGAGGACTGGCGCCCACACCTCAGGTAACACCCGGCTTTGTCCCAGGGCCAGAACCGAGGGGCATGCTTGGTAGCCAGGACCGTGAGGACAGAGGGCCACTGTGAAACCGCCATGATAGCAGCCCTGGTCCACCACCCGGAATTCCCAGCTGGGGCTGCCACACAGAAATGGGAGAGAGCAAAGGTCCCGATCACCAAGAGAATGAGTGAGAGTCGAGCCGGGCGCGGTGGCGCACGCTTAGAATCCCAGCACTCGGGAGGCTGAGACCGGAGGATCGCGGTTCGCGGCCAGCCTCAGCTACTCAGTGAGGCCCCTGCAACTCAGTGAGACCCTGTTTCAAAATAAAGAATAAATAATAGGGATGGGGATGTAGCTCAGAGGTAGAATGACCCTGGGTTCCATCCCCAGAAGCGCAAAAAGAAGAAAGAAAGAAAGAAAGAAAGAAAGAAAGAAAGAAAGAAAAAAGTAAACTTCAAAGTGGAGCATTATTGTGCCAGAGATTCCTGGTAAGAGAGTATTCATGACTAAGACATAAACTGAGTTTCCTGGTAACAGAGGCAAAAGAAAGGAAATACCTAGAAGGCTCTCTGGATTATCTAAGATTATAAACCAGATCTTCTTTTTTAAAATTTTTAAATTTTTTAATTTTTGCAGGTCTAAGGATGGAACCCAGCAGCATTCTACCACCAAGCTATACTCCCTGCCCTATTTTTTAATTCTTTCTTTTGAAACAGGGTCTCACTATGTTGCAGAGGGTTTCACTAAGCAGCTGAGGCTGTCAGATACTCTTTACTAAGAGACAGATTCATCTGGGTCTGGGGGTGCCCTCCCAAGACTTGGGAGGCTGAGACAGGAGGGTCTATTGCAGGTTTGAGGCAAGCCTCAGCAACTTTGTAAGACCTTCAGCAACTTAGTAACACCCTATTTTAAAATTTAAAAATAAGCCAGGTGTGGTGGCACATGCTTGTAATCCCAATACTCAGAAGGCTGATATAGAAAGGATCACAGGTTTGCAGCCAGCCTCAGCTACTTAGTGAAGCCCTCCGAAACTTTGTGAGACCCTGTTTCAAAATAAAGAATAAAAAATAGGTCTGGGGGTGTAGCTTGGAGGTAGAATGCCCCTGGGTTCAATCTCCAGTACTGAAAAAAAAATTAAATAAAAAAATAAAAAATAAAATAAAATAGGCCTGGTGGTATAGCTCAGAGGTAGATTCTAGGGTACTAAATCAAACCGAACCAAAACTCTTAAAAGGAGAGCGTCATTATACCAGAGACTCTGGAGAAATAATTACTGTAATTATGCCCAAGGTTCCCTCTGAGGTTCCTAGGAGCTGAGGCAAAAAGGGCAATATGCTGAATACTCCAGGGGGCCTTACTCAGTGAGGAAACGATGTGTTTATGGCTGCCCTGAGACCAGAGCTGGTGAAGAGAGTCCTGGGCCTCAGCAGCTCTGTGCAATGAAGGCAGGGGCAGGAGTCCAGAGCCTTGCCCTGTCCTGCTTTCTGGGTACAGCGTGAGACCCGATCACCCTGAGACTGGCTGGGACCAGGAGAAACCTGAGGTGCACCTTGGCCCTCCTTCCTCCAAGGGGCACAGTGATTCCCGAGGCGGAGGCCTTGGGGGCGGGACAGGAGCCGTGTGTTCCCCAGGGCACCAGTCAACATCGAGGTCCGGGCTTTCCTCTGTGGAACCAGCCCAGGTAGGGTTCCAGGGGTTTCTGTCCAGGTAGGCTCCGCGGTCACCCCTTAGAGGCCGCATTCTGTGCCTTGATTTCCATAAACGGGCGTCCTGTCTGCAGAGAGAACCCCTGCTGGTTGTGCCCCTCATGAGGGCTTTAAGCAACACAATGCCAACATGCCTGGTGTTTTCAGATCTCCTACCCAGCAGCCCCAGGGATGAGGTCCCAGGGCCGGTCGTCTGATCCAGCAGGCAAGAAGGGACTGTCCCCCCGGAGGGTGAAGACGTCCCGTGGGGACAGCAAGCAGAAGAGACGAAGGGTCAACCCCAAAAGGTAGGAGCGTGGCCCCCTCTCTCTGCCCCACCTGGGCCCCGAGGGTATCAAGGACAACTTGGCTATAACCCCTGAGAGCTTGACACGGCACCCCAAAGGCCTCTCTGTGCACCAGAGAAAGGCTTTCTGTCTCGGAGGATCTGTCTGGAGTTTTCCATGGTTAAAGGCCTGAACCATGTTCCCCACCAGCCCGCCCGGCGGGACTCTACCGCCTGTCTGTTTTCCTGTGGTGTTTTTCTAAGACCGGGAACCCAGCAAATATTTGAAATAACTGGGTTGAAAACACATCCATCCAATTTAAGTCCTGAAGAGAAAGCGTGTGAATTATTTACAGCTTTTATTGCTTTTTTAATTATGCAAGCAATGTATGGCCTTTGCAGAAAAAAAATGAGAAGATCCAGATGAGCGGAGAGGAGACAATAAACTCTCCTACCCCTCTCAGCCCCGGAGGTAAACACTGTTATTGTTCCGGAGTGCGGGCCTCCCAGACTCCTCTGTGGCAGCCCACGCACGTCCCCACCAGGCACGGAGCGGGGACCGAGGCTTGAACGGCACTCATTTACCACCTCCTGCCCTGCTCCTGTGCTCAAACCCTTTCAGGCTGCTCAGAATGGGCAAAATATAAAGCAAACCCTCAGCCCGCCCCAGTCCTCTCTCTGGCCACCCCCCCAGCCTCGTTTCCCCCATAATTCCATTCTGTGGGGCTGCGTCTGCCTCGGTGCTCACTCCGTTCTCTGGCCATCCCCCGAACTGGACCCTGACTCCTGCTCACGCCACATCCTGGCCCTGCAGCTCTTGTCCCAGGATGCCCTTGGCCTCTCATCCCAGAATGCCCTTGGCTTCAGCCCCTCTGACCAAACTTGACCCTCAGTCTAGGCATTCTTTTTCCTTCCTTTCCCCTTCCTCCCTCCCTCCCTTCCTCCTTTCCTTCCTCCCTTCCTTCCATCCTTCCTGTCTTTCTGTAGTACTGGAGATGGAATCCAGGAGCATTCTACCTCTAAGTGACACCCACATCCCTATTTTTTTTATTCTTTATTTTATTTTATTTTATTTTTTTGGTGGTACTGGGGTTCCTGGAAGCCCCTCTACCTCTGGGCTACACTCCCAGACCTATTTTTTTTTTTTTAACTTTATGTGGAAACAGGGTCTCTCAAGCCAGTGAGGCTGGCTCCGAACCAGCGCGATCCTCCTGTCTCCGCCTCCCAAGCGCGGGGATTACAAGCGTGCGCCACCACGCCCGGCTATTCTTTATTTTAAAACAGGGTCTCACTGAGTTGCAAAGGGCCTCACTAAGTAGTAGCCGAGGCTGTCTGCGAACCACAATCCTCTTGTCTCAGCCTCTCAAATGCTGGGATGACAAGTGTGCGCCACCACACCCGGCTCAGTCCACCTCCGGCAGTAAAGCTAGCACTGGTGGTAGAGGCTGCTTGGACAAGCAAAGCCTCTCACTGCTCTAAACACGTCATTCAGAGGTCTTGTGATAGAAGCCCACGTCTGCGTAGCCTGAACAACAGTAGGCCCGCCGCCTATATCAGCCCCAACCCCAATGGTGGATGCAAAGAAAGTCCTCCAAAGGCAAATCGGGAGCTGCTCTCTAAAGGAAGAAGGGCGCGTGCCGGCCGGAACAGCTGCCTGCGGGGCTCGGGGTCACAGGGGTACCAACGGCCAGTGGTTACTACCTTCCCCGGCTTCTCACTAACAAGGAAGGAGTCCCACGTTATAGCCTAGTGATAACTGACAAGCCTAACGTCTCCAGGCAGTAGCCAGGCTGGGAAGAGCCCAAGGAGGGCCAGAGTGAGTGGCTCAGGGACACCTCAAAGGCCGATTCAGTAGATAGTCCATGTGTGGCCGTGTGTGCTGGGGGCTGGCAGGGAACGTTCTTACACAAGGCTGAGAAGATGAGCGTGGTGGCGCACGCCTGTCATCCCAGCATTCGGGAGGCTGAGGCTGGAGGATCGTGGTTTGCGGCCAGCCTCAGCTATGTAGAGGCCCTCTGCAACTCAGTGAGACCCTGTTTTATTATTTTATTTATTTATTTATTTATTTATTTATTTATTTATTTATTTATTTATTTTTTTGGTGGTACTGGGTTCCTGGAAGCCCTTCTACCTCAGGGCTACACTCCCAGACCTGTTTTATATTTTTGAAACAGGGTCTCTTATGCCAGCGTGGCTGGCTTCGAACCTGCGCGATCCTCCTGTCTCCGCCTCCCAAGCGCGGGGATTACAAGTGTGCACCACCACGCCCGGCTTTCAGTGAGACCCTGTTTTAAAATAAAGAATAAAGCTGGGCGTGGTGTGGGTGTGGGAGCCACAGCGTGCTTAATTTGTTACTTGTCATAAAAAATGAAGACGCCATCGAAGTTCTCCGATCTCTCACTTCTTATCTGCAAGATGTATGGTGAAATCTCCACGTGACAGAAACCTTTTGAGGATCACACACGAGAAGTCACTCCTTAAAACCTGGCACAAGTGTGGAAAGTTCTTTAAGAGAGACCTTGGCCTTGGTCCGCCTGACGACCCGTGAGCTGGGGTCTCTGCTTTGGAGGGAGCCTGGATCCTCCCTGGCCGACTGAAGGGCTCTGCCCGCGTGGCACAGTGCTCCTGGCCGAGTCGGGAGATCTCATGGGCTTGAGAACCTGGGTGGCGTGTTCATTTTTTTTTTTTTTTAATCTCAGAGTCATCTGGGAAGCCAGACAGACAGCAAATTATTCCTGCCCCGCTGAATCCAGAGGGCTCGCCTACCCTAAAGGCCTCTCTTTCATGCAGGTATTCATTGATCTGCAAAACCAGCCTGCTGTCACCCAGCAGAGGTACCTGGCCGTGACTGGGCTCCAGCCCTTGACCACCATGCAAGATGGCAGGCTCTGTGTCCTTGAAGCTTCTAATAGTTCAAGAGAAGCAAGGAGCCCAGATTTTTATGTGAAATCTGATTTTTATTATGTGCCTACAAAATGTCAAAACTTTTAAACAGGGAAGAGGCCGAATGGGCTGTTTACTCAGGCTACAGTTGGCCCCAGAGCTGCTGATGGTTGGAAAAGGTCCAAGGCCAGCCTCGGCAACTTAGCAAGGTCCTTAGTAACTTAAGCTAGACCCATTTTTAAAATAAAAAGCCGGGCGTGGTGGCGCACGCTTGTAATCCCAGCATTCGGGAGGCTGAGACCGGAGGATCGCGGTTCAGGGACTGCCTCAGCTACTTAGTGAGGCCCTCTGTAACTTAGTGAGACCCTGTTTCAAAATAAAGAATAATAAAAAAAATAGGGCAGGGGGTGTAGCTCGGAGGTCAAATGCTTCTGGGTTCCATCCCCAGACCCATAAATAAATAAATAAATAAATAAATAAATAAATAAAAATTGAAAGGGCTGAGGGTATAGCTCAGAGGTAGAACACTCCTGCATTCAAGATCCAGTATTCCTCCCCCCCCACCAATAAAAAAGCCAACTGTGGGGACCGAGGGTCTCTGTATCCTCAAGTCTGACCTCTAAACCCACTTCCGAAGGGCTTGTCTGATAGTGCAAGGCCCACCTCAGACAATCTATACTTTGATTAGGGCCTTTAATCACATCAGCAAAGTCCCTTGAAGACCTTTGCCATCTTTTTTTTCATTAGAATCAACTCACAGTTTGTCCCACACCCAAATGAGAGGAGATTACACAAAAACAAGAGTCAGGAGGAGTGTCTCCGGGGTAGAAGCACCCCAAGTTTTCTGACCAGTGTGTCCCATCAGCAACGCTCAAAAGCTGTCTCTGGGACTGGTGCTGTTAATGTTGGGGGAGCACCTTTGACCCGGAAGTTGTTTCTTAGGAAATATAATGCTGGGTGTTTAGGGAAGGGGTTCCCTTTAGAGATCGATTTCTCATGAAGCCGCTGGTTCTATGGTTTTCAGCCTGCAAAGATTTGACTCTAAAGAGGATACTGATGTGTTTGAATCACCCAAAGCCTCAAATTTTACCAGTTCTCCGGCGAGGAGATCACAGATTTGATGGCAGAGGATAGGGCTTCTTAGGGAATCACCCTCTGCTTTTCTTTTTCATATTTGGCCCCTCCTCGGGGACCAGGAGCAGGCGCCCCATTCTGAGGGATGGTGTCGGGACGGTGTTGAAAGAGGACTTTAGATCTCAGTTTGCTGCCCAAGAGGTCGTGCCTAGAGCTATTTTTTCCTTTTTGAAAGGATTCCGCATATTGAGAACTGCCTATATTTCACAGGGTAATTTGTGACCAATTTATAATAGAAGTAAAAAGTTAAGACAGGATTGAATTTTTATTTATTTATTTTGTGTGTGTGGCACTAAGGATGGAATTCAGGGTCAATTCCCTCTAAAACACACGCCCAACTCTTTTTGGTTTGTGTTTGGAAATAGGGTTGCTGAGGCTGTCGGTCTCAGCCTTCCAAGTACTGAGATTGCAGGCATGTGCCACCATGTCCAGCTGTAACACAGGGTTTGTTTTACATATTTTTACTTGGTAGGAAATTAGATTTTTGTGTGTGGGTGGGGAGGGGCTGAAGTAGGGGGTTCGTCTGCCTCTTGTCTGCTTGATGGTATAAGTTTTATACTGCTGCTAAAACAAATTCCCAAACATAGTGTGTAGTTTTACGTGACATTATTTATTTATTTATTTATTTTATTTTATTTAATAGTTCTGTAGACCGGAAGCCTTGCACAGGTCTCCCAGGTCTGAAATCAAGGTGTCCGGGGCTGCGTTCCTTTCTGGAGGCCCTCAGGGAGACTCTCTCCCTGTGTCTGAGCTGTGGACACATTCCATTTCTTAGCTCACAGCTCACTCCCCTTCCTCCTTCATAAAACATGAACGCTTCATAAAAGTTCTCTAAACTACAGCTTCTTCTCTGTACAATGAGGATGAAACTCCTTGTGACAGAAACCTTTTCAAGATCACAGACAAGAATTGCTACTTAAAATCTGAAAGTTGTTGAGAGCAAGGCCCTGGTGTTGGTCTGCCCTCACGACCAGTGAGCTGGGGCCAAGCGCTCACATGTTTTGGAGACTAGAATATGGTCATCTTTGCAAGGAGCACTGTTCTCCTAGCGTAGGGTCCATCTAGCCACCCACCAGTCAATCAATCAATCCAACATCTCTATCCATTTTCTATCTATCTATCTATCTATCTATCTATCTATCTATCTATCTATATCTATCTATCATCTACTTACTCATCTAATATTTGTCCTCTGTCTACCTACTTACCTAATCATCCATTCTTTATTTACCTACCTATTATCTACCCATCCATCTGTTTAATCATCCATCTATATAACCACCTATCTATCTATCTTCTATTTATCTATCAGCTTACTTTCCTATGCACCTATTATCTATCATCTATCTATATATTTAATCATCTATCTACTTACCTCCCTACCTAACCTATCCACTCTCTATCTAGCTAATCATCCACCTATCATCTCTATCCATGTCTATCTATCCACTCATCATCTACCTATTTTTATTTATCTGTCCTTATATAGCTGTCATTTATCTACCAGTCATCTCTCAATCTATTTTATTGTCCACCTGTCACACTCATCCTATCACCCTCCCTCTATCTCTCATCTGCCAACCACCTGCCATCTTTTCATTAATCATCATCTATGGAAGAGTCTACCCGCTGTCCTCTCTGCATCTGCCTATCCCCCGTCAGTCTCCCATCTACGCCTGACTCTGTGCTCTCTTCTCTCTCTTCCCCAGGAACAGGCCCCGCCTCCATTCACCTCCCCTTTCTCTTCAGTGGTCTCGGTTCCTGTGGAAAATGAAGCGCTGCCTCAGAGGGTTCCCTGTGGGCCTTGGCTTATGAATGATAAAATCCATGTAGCAGAGTATCTGCTCTCTCTTTCTGAAGAAATGTATGAAAAATATAGGAAAGTTCAGAAAAATACATGACAAACCCCGGGCAAATGATAAAGCAGAATCAATAAATATGAACACCTTGTCCCATTTGCCTCTGAGCCTTAAAGTGAAATAAATAAAACACCACCTTATATATTATCCACGATACGGCAAAAACAAACATAAGATAATTTTTTGATGGTACTGGGGAATGAACCCAGGGGTGTTCTGCCACTGAGCCAAACCCATAGTCCTTTTTATTTATTTATTTATTTACTTATTTATTTTGAGATAGGTTCTTCCTAAGTTGCAGAGGCTGGTCTCAAACCTACAGCCCTTCTGTCCCAGCCTAGGTAAAATAAAATTGAAAAGATGATTGTGTTGTTTTATGTATTTGGCAGAAATCATGTCAGTCCATAATTTCATACTCCAACGAAGAATGGATATATCCATGGGTAGTATATAATATTGTCTTATGCCTTTAAAGTATGTCTGTATATGCTGAATCAACCATTCCTCAGTTTGACTTTTTTTAAGCTCAAGCCTGTGTTTTTGAAAATCTCCAGATGTGGGGACAGTCGGGCCAGATTCGTCCGTCGTGTCTGCTACGGAGGGTTTCATCCCATGAGCTAAGGTTCCCCTTTGCCAGTGCTTACCCGAGCCTACGATCATCCAGCTCATGGCGCACACAGCGCAGAGGGCTCTGCCCACAGCCCCCGTGTGTACGGGCTCCTCCCGTGGCAGATGCTGTGAGTGTTCCCCCAAGTCTGTTATTCGTCTTTGGAAGTTCACTTATTTATCTCCACCCAAGGAACTGTGCATACCTGTCATTCTTGCTTGCACTTGACACCTTCCTTCTGTGGCTGTTTCTTTTTCTGCCTAAAGCAGTTTAGAATTTTCTTCAGGGAAGAAAACTCTCCCTTTTTCTGGGCCCAAAAGTTTACTTATTTCATCCCAGTTGTTGAAAAGTGCTTGTGCTGTTCACACAGGCGGACAGCTCCTCCTCCCTCTCAGCACATCAAAGCTGCCAGCGCCTGGTCCTTTGGCTCGGGCGGGCGCTTAGGTGGCTTTTAGTCTACTTGTCTGTCCTTTGAAAGTCTTTTCTCTTTGGCCCCTTGTAAGATCTTCTCTGACTCATCGGTGTGCCGTAGTTTGACTTTGATGGATATTGGTGTTCGTGACTTTTTATCTATTCCATTAAGAACCCACAGGCTTTTATGAGTTGTGAATTGGCGTCTCCCTGGAACGTTCTCAGCCGCCCTTCTGCAGACCTGTTTCTAGCTTATTCTCTTACCTCTGTTTCTGAAGCTCTAAAATAATGTATCTTGGACTTTTCTCTCTCATATGGCTCCTACTTTTAATAATTTTTGTTTGTTTCTATAATCTGGATGCTTTGTTCAGCTCTAACTTTAAAATGTTGCTAATTTTCTTCATCTACTTGGCTTTTTAATTTGCTTTTATTGGCAAATTACAATTATACATCATGAGAGGCTCAGAGTGCTAGAGCCCCACAGGCACACAGTGTTTGCTGCGATTCCCCACCCCTCTCCACCCCCTGCCCTCCCCTGCCACGTTATCGAGCCTGGTGTTGATAACTTCGTATAGGTACGTGGCATTATTTGAACTCTTCCATCATC
Organism: Muscardinus avellanarius; assembly: GCF_963383645.1. Classification (NCBI taxonomy): domain Eukaryota; kingdom Metazoa; phylum Chordata; class Mammalia; order Rodentia; family Gliridae; genus Muscardinus; species Muscardinus avellanarius. Next base: position 24,046,907 of record NC_137805.1, on the reverse strand, counting down.
AAGTCCCCTCCTCCCCACCTCCCTCCCTCAATCCTTGATTGGCATCTCTTCTCACTTATCTAAAGTCTCTTTTATTTCCCATTTTCCTTCCAGTTTCCATATATGAGGGGGAAAACCAGTCTCGTCTTCACTTTCTGAGACCGGTTGATCTCCTTTGACATCCTGCGCTCCTGTTCCATCCATTGTTCTAGCAATGATGCACTTCTGCTCTTCCTTATGACTGAGTAGATGGTGTGACTATACCGCAGTTTTTTACCCTTTCATCTGTTGACGGACCAAGTTATTTGTGTAAAGCTTTATTGACATATAATTGAGTTTTGAGAAATTGCACACATTTAAAGCATAGGCTTTAATAAGTTCTGACATTTGTATCCACCTGCAAAACCAACAATACAACCAAGATAACGGCTATCCATCACCCCCAAAGTGCCCTCTAGCCCTGTAAGTGCTCCCTCCTGCCCACCCGGCCAGCTCCCCTCCCCAGGTAATCACGCATACGCTTTCTGTCGTTACAGATTAGATTAGCTTGCTTTTTCTAGACTTTTGTAGCAACAGAATCAAACTCAATGTGTGCATGCTGTTCTTCTTTTTTGGCCTGTTTGGCAGTTGGTGTGATTATTTTGAGGTTCTTCTCTGTTGTGTATGTCAATAATCCACTCTTTTTTTATTGCTAAATAATATGCCACGGGGTGAACACGCCACAATTTGTTTCTGTTGGTAGACATTCGGTTTGTTTGAGTTTGGGATTGTTACAAAGAGAACTAGTACAGATATTCATATTCAGGTCTTTGTATGGCTGTGTGCTTTAAAAAATACCTAAGACCAGGCTGCCTAGAGCATTGGGTAGGTATTTCATTACTTTTTTGGCAGGGAGGGGTACTGAGGATTGAACCTAGGGGCATTATACCTCTGAGCTTCACCCCCAGACCTATTTTATTTTTTATTTCGAAACAGGGTCTTGCTAAGTTGCTGAGGCTGTCCTGGAACCTGTGATCCTCCTGTTTCAGCTTCCCAAATTCTGGGATTACAGGTGTGCACCCCCGCACCCAGCTATATCGTTACATTTTGAAGAGAGGCAGCCAAACTGATTTCCGGCGTGGCCATACAATTTCACATCTCCCCCAGCGGTGTGGGAGGGCACCAGTCTTCCACAGGCCGGGTGACGCTCGGGATGACCGTTCCCTTTGGAGTTTTAGCCATTTTGGAGGTCTGTAGTACTAGCTCATTACAGGTGGAATCTCAATTCCCTAGTAACCGATGCTATGACGCCTCTTTTTATGTGTTAATTTATCATTGGCGTATCTTTGAAGTGCCTGTTTCAATCTTTTGCCCATCTCAAAAATAGATTATTTATTTTCTTACTGAGTTTTGAGAATTCTTTGTGTGTGTGTGTGTGTGTGTGTGTGTGTGTGTGTGTGTGTGTTACTGGAGTGTAACCCAGAGGTGTCCTACCTCCGAGCTACACCCCCAGCCCTTTTTAAAATTTTTGTTTTGAAGCAGGGTCTCACCAGATTGCCAGGAGTTTCACTGCTAGGTTGTTGAGGCTGTCCTTGAACCTGCAATCATCCTGTCTCAACCTCCCAGGTCCTGGGAACACAGATGTGCGCCCTCAGGCCCGGCTTGAGAATTTTTTGCATGTTCTAGTTAGAAGTCCGTGATCAGATGTGTGATTTGCCAGTGTTTGCTTCCAACATGCGGCTCCTCTTTTGGTTTTCTATCAGTGTCTTTTAAAGAGCAGACATCTTTAATTTGATCGAAATTCACTTTTTGTTTCTTTCTTTGATCGATTTGCTTTGAACTTTATAACTAAAACCACCACCAACACCACCACCACCACCACCACCACCAACAACAACAACAACAACAACAAGTGCCTAACCACTGTCACAAAGGTTTTTCTCTGGTTTTCTAACGCTTTGTACTTTTAGGTTTCCTACTGAGGCTTGTAATCTATTTTCACAGGATTTCTGTACCACGAGTAGGCATCAGGTGGATCTCTGATTGTTTCAGAACCATTCGCTGACCTATTATACGAAAGGACCATCATGCAAACGCCATACTGTGTTGATGATACCGCCCGACTGTATGACTTACGAGAGAGCTGAGGGATTCCAGACAGTGTGGCATTTGCATTGAAATCGACCAAGATAAATGGGAGAGCAGAGAGAGCATAGAAACAGACCACAGATTTATGGCCAATTGATTTTTCATAAAGGCTTAAAGGAAATGCGGTGGGGAAAGTAGGGTCTTTTCAACAAATGGTGCTGGGCGTGGAAATTTCTCCACCAATAAGGGCAGGTCTAAGAAGGGCTCCGTACACTGTCCTTCCTTGCTTAGAAATTGCTTCTTTGTCGCTTAATGTCTGAAATCTTGGAAACCCTGGTTTTATACATCCATGCTGTTTTATAAATTTCAGATGGTGAGCCGGGCGTGGTGGCGCACGCTTGTAATCCCCGCGCTTGGGAGGCTGAGACAGGAGGATTGCGCAGGTTCAAAGCCAGCCTCAGCTACTTAGTGAGGCTCTCAGCAACTTAGTGAGACCCTGTTTCCAAATGAAATATAAAATAGGTCTGGGAGTATAGCCTGGAGGTAGGAAACCTCTGTATTTCAACCCCAGTACCACCAAAAAAAAAAAAAAAAAAATTTGAGATGGTGAATCAAGTGGCCCCTTATGCAACTTTATTTTTGGTGCTGGGATTGAGCTCAGGGGAATTCTGTTACCTCTGAACTATATATTCCCCCAGCCCTCTTTTATTTATTTATTTGTATTTGGAAACAGGGTCTTGCTAAGTTGCTGGGAGCCTCAATGAGTAGCTGAGGCTGTTCTTGAACTGGCCATTCTTCTGTTTCAGGCTTCCAAGTTCTGGGATGGATACAGGCACACCTCGCCACACCTGTGTATACTTAACACAGGTTGACCAGTTGTCCTCTTTGAACTCTGGCAGTGACTGTTAGTTGATACCTCCTGCTTTTATTGATCTACTGAATTTTAAATTTAGTTGTTAAAGGTTATTATGTTTTATTTTCAGAAAGATCCATTTAATTATCTTTCAAACCGGCCTGGTGATTTTTATAGTCTCTCGGTCTTTACCCTTATTTTCATTCTTTTTTTTTTTTTTTACACTTCACATTTTGCATTTGATAATGCCAACTCTGACATCTTGGCATATCTGGTTCTTCTTTATAGATTATCTTTCATCTATGGTCCCTTGGACGCTTGTTTATGTTTGAAATTTTGACGGCGAGTTGATATTTTTTGGAACGTGGGCCCTTGAGTTGAAGGTGGATTTCTTCAATAAATACTTGTTTTTTTCTGCTTGGTGCCTGGGGGCACATGCTGGACACCACTTGAAATGAAATTCCTGGCTTTATATTTTTCCTGGTCTTCTGTGTTTGTGAATGCAGGTTGCAAACCCACGAGGAGGCCGTCGTCTCATGAGGAGGTTAATAGGGGAGACTTCTTCCTCTTTGCTCGGTGGTTCATCTTGGATTGGGAGTGTTTTTAACCATTCTTTGGGCAGATGGTGGGGTACAGAGTATTAATTTCTGCCCCACCATCTCTGGGTTCTGAGGTCTCGTATTTGTGCGGAGGTGGAGGTCTCACCTTCCCCTTGACTCTCACCTGGGTCAGACTCTCACTCTGAGCTCCGAGTCCAGCTGACTGACAACCGATGGTCCAGTTCACCTGGATTGAAAGACACCCTCCAAGTGAAGGCGATCGCCTGCCACGTTCCAGCTTTCCCCTGGCTTTTGACTTCTACCTGTTTCTTACCTCCTAATAAGAGCATCAGTGCACTTCAGTGTCTCAAGAATTGTGACTGGATCTGCGTCTTTAGTTGTTTTCCATTAACAGGATGGGTGTGGTGCTGGCTGGGCTTGATCCGCAGCTCACTGTACTGTTAGGAAAGGAATTTTTATTTTAGTCTTGCCTATGATTCTTTGGTCATTAGGAAATTGTTCTTTTTGTTTGCTTGCTCTTGCTTTTTCATTATTTATTTTAGCTGACATCCAACTCCTAGACTCAAGCTGTGTTCTTGCCTCTGGTTCCCAAATAGCTGGTCCTACAGGTGTGTACCACCACACCCAGCAAGAAGTTGTATATTTTGATGTACTCAGATGGAGTTGCCTTTCCCTTTATGGTCACTAGTTTTGGTTTTATCTAAGAAATCTTTCCTTTCTCTCGATCTCAAGTATATAAATAAAGTCTCAATGTCTTCTCCTCCTCTTCCTCCTCTCTTTTCCTTCTTCTTCTGTACTGGTGATAGAACCCAGGGGTATTCTGCCTCTGACATATACCCCCAGCCGCCTTTTTAAAATTTTAAAACGGGGTCTTGCTAAGTTGTTGAGGCTGGCCTTGCGCAGAATTCTGTCCCAGTCTCCCAAGTATTGAGATTATGGATTTGTGTCTTCTTCTTATGAATAAATATGTATTCATATATATATGGAAAGACTTATTTTTATTATTGTTATATAGACAGCTATGGGCCAAGGATCAAATATGATTTTTGACTTGTTTTAGAATGCCCCAGGGAGGTAGGCATGGGTTTATGCACATGCATATATGAATATGTTTGTGTGGCAAGATAGTCTGTGGCCTGTAGGCTCTAAAATATTTACCTGGTGGGTCTGGTGGCACACACTTGTAATCCCAGTACTTGGGAGGCTGAGACAGGAGGATCACGGGTTCGAGGACAGCCTCAGCAAGTAGTGAGACTCATCAACTTAGCATGATCCTGTTTCCAAAGAAAACTAAAATAGGGCTAGGGAGGTTGCTCAGAGATAGAACGCCCTTGGGTTCCATCTCTAGTACCGCAAAAATAAGATAAAATATTTATCTAGAACTTGCCCTGAAAAGCTTGCGTGATCCGCGCTCCCTCCCTGTCCCGTGTTTTTACCTCCTGTTTACCCTTGGAGTTTATTTCGAAGCCTTCCGCCCTGTTCCATCCATATCTTTTGTCTATCGCCAACACCAAATATCACCCTGTAATGAAAATGGCTGTTTTCATTAACAAAGCTACGTGAGTTAAAGGAGAGGGATTAGGAGAGGCAGGGCGTGCTTGCAGAGTGGAAATGGAAAATTCATACTTGGACGCCTGATCGCCCTGACCTTAACTAGAGGCGCAGAGATTCGGAGAGCTCAAAAATACATCTCCGCCGCGCCCCAAGCAAGCACCGGACCATGGAATTGGATTTTATTGATTAATTTGCTACTGTGTACAGTGCGTACGAAGTGTGAGGCCTCAGGGACTTGTTCTCGGAAACTTCCAATGAAGGGAATCTGAGCTGTGGTGCCCCAGGTGGGGGGAATGGGCGGGGAGGAGGTCAGCACGGTGGGAGACACCCCGAGACCCTGCTGTCCACGGTCACCCAGGGAGCGCAGAGGGCAAACCCAGGCCCCCGGCTCAGGACTCTGCCCCAGGCAGGGCTTTCCCTTGAGGCAGCTGTTTCCCTCTGAGCTGTGAGACTATGCTTTGCTTGTGAGGCAGCGTATTTATCTATATTTATTTTTGTGATACTGGGGATTGAACCCAGGGACATTCTACCGCTGAGTTACACCCCTACCCCATTTATTTATTTGTTTGTTTATTTATTTATTTATTTAGTGGTACTAGGGATTAAACCCAGGGACATTACCTCTGAGTTACACCCCTACCCCAAATATTTATTTATTTATTTATTTATTTATTTATTTATTTATTTAGTGGTACTGGGGATAGAACCCAGGGACATTCTACCTCTGAGTTACACCCCCAGCTCTATTTTTTATCCCTTATTTTGAAACAGTAAGTTGCAGATGGCCTGACTAAGTAGCTGAGGGTGGCTGCGAACCTGGGATCCTCCTGTCTCAGCCTCCCAAGTACTGAAATTACAAGCATGCACCACCATGCCCGGCTTATTTTATTTTTATTTTTAATTTTTTTAATTAAAAAAAATTTTTTTGCAGTACTGGGGATAGAACACAGGGGCATTCCACCTCCAAGCTACCCCCAAGCCCTCTTTTTTATTCTTTGTTTTGAAACAGTCTCACTGAGTTGCAAAGGGCCTCACTGAGTAGCTGAGGCTGGCTGCGAACCTGCGAATCTCCTGTCTCAGCCTCCCGAAGACTGGGATTAACAAGCGTGCGCCACCATGCCCGGCTTAATTTTATTTTCAAAACAGGGTCTTGCTAGGTTGATATGAGTCTCACTCTTTGCCGAGGCTGTCCTTGAATCTGTGACGCTCCTGGCTCCCACTATCCAAGCCCAGACCTCTTGGGAAGCAGGTGGGGGTGTCCCCGGAGCCGCAGGGAAGCAGATATGAGCGTGTGTGTTGGGGAGAGCTACACACAGAACCTTCTGGAAGAATCCAGAAGGGAAAGAAGCAGACCCTGCCCATGGAGAAGCAAAATATGGCCTTGAAGACAGTACCAAGGCCCACTTGGGCTCTTCTCCAGGGTAGAAGCGTCCTGTCTCCACCTGTAGACATCTGAATTCAGAGGCTGGGTCTCTGTGAGCACTCTCTTAGTTAATTTGACTGAGTTGAGTCTCCCTGGTTCAATGATGCCATTCTTAACAGCGGCAGTCACCCGCTAACAGGGGGCAAAGGTGACCCAAGCACAGAGCTCTCTCTCCGCAGCCCCACCTCCCTCTTCCCTCTGCCTCCACACTTTGAAATCACCCTCCGCCCCGCAGGAGCCTGGCTGGTTCAGGCCTTTGTGAGCTCAACAGCGGCCTGTGGCTCCCACCCTGGCTGAGATAGATCTTTGAGGAACCTGCGGTCCTGAGGAGTGGAGACTGCTTCAAAGAAAGTGCCAGCTCCCCCGGGGAGTGCCGGGCCCCCTGCCCAGGCAGGGGAGAAGTAGTCCAGCATGTGTACATCCACAGGGATGAACCGAAAGCCGCTTTCTCATTGTTGCTGCCAGAAGAGAGAGAGAGAGAGAGAGAGAGAGAGAGAGAGAGAGAGAGAGAGAGAGAGAGAGAGAAATAGAGAGCTCCAGAGGATACTGTGTTCTGCAGATCTTATTTAAAATTCTGCAAGCAGCCCAGGTGATTAGGTACTGCTGCTGGATCCTGGGCAGCACAAATGAGGGAGGTAAATGGCCCAGCAGGTTGTGCACCTCCCTCCCCCGCAGCTGCTCAGAGCCTTGGAAGGGGAGTTCTTGTAAACTGAGGCCTGGAAAGGGAACCGAGTCCTTGCGCTACACGGGGCAGCTAGAAGCAGCGGGAAGAGCTTGTGGGGCACGTGGCACAAATGCTCACCTGTAAAATGGGGGTGCTAGGCTAGACCTCTGGTCTGCTCGGGGTTACACATTCCTATAGGTCAAATACTGCGACCCTGCATCCTAATAAGTACATTATCTGTCATTTTACAAATGATACAAATATCCTACTCTGCGGATGCGTGGTGCGTATTACAAAGATCTCCAGTGGGAATGATAGTTTAGAGGAGACTACAGGTTAAGCAGAAGCCCCGACATTTTTCTTTCTCCATCCTCTGGGATACGAACGCTTTGTTTTGGGGGCCACTGGGCAAGACGGCCTCCAGCGGCAGAGCCCACAAAGACCTCCGATCCCATGTTGTCCATCGTGGGGGTTACTACCATCCCTGGCTGGTGCAAAGGGCATAAAGTTTAGCCAGGCGTGGTGGTGCACGCTTGTAATCCCAGCATTTGGGGGGTTAGGACAGGATCTCAGGTTCATGGCCAGCCTCAACTACTTAGTGAGGCCCTCTATAACTTAGTGAGACCCTGTTTCAATTTAAAAAATAAATAGGGCTGGGGGTGGAGCTTGAAGGTAGGATGCCCTTGGGTTCTATCTTCAGTACAAAAAAAAAAAAAAAAAAAAAAGGGCATAAAGTTTAGCCAGGCGTGGTGGTGCACATTTGTAATCCCAGCATTTGGGAGGCTGAGACAGGAGGATTGCAGGTTCTCAACCAGCCTCAGCTACTTAGTGAGGCTTTCTATAACTTAGTGAGACCCTGTTTCAAATTAAAGAATAAAAAAGACAGGGCTGGGGGTACAGCTCGGCGGTAGAATTCCCCTAGGTTCTATCCCCAGTACCGCAATAAATAAATAAATAAATAAATAAATAAAATATATAAAATAAATTAAATAAAATATATAAAATAAATTAAATAAAAAGGCATAAAATCTAAAGTTTAGTTTCTCATGCACTGCCTTTAAATACAATGCTCAGTAGCTGCAGGAGCTAGTGGCGGTCACACCAGTCGGTGTGTGTGTAGATCATAGCATGCTGTCCCGGCTGCGCAGAGTTCTACCGGGCAATCTCTCTAGCGCTGGGCTGCAGCGCGGGCGGTGCCCGGTCGCAGCAGCTAACCTTTACTAAGCTCCTTACTAAGCACCACCTCCGGAGCTAGGTGCTGGTGCTGCCCTCCCCTCCTTGTCCTCATGGGGAACAGGAGGGTTGGAGGGGTTGTGAATTGCTTGGAGCCGACCCCTAGCTGAAGCCCAGTCCTCTCCACCCCCCCAGATGTCTCTCATTTTAGGGGTGCAGACTCTCAAGCATTTCCCACACATGCATTTCTCTGTCTCACAGGTACGAAGGGGCTTTCTGGCAGAGCCGCGCCCCCCTCAGAGCAAGCCGACGACGGAAGCCACTCTGGGTGCCCCGGAGGAGTTGTTCTGTTCCCCTGCACGGGGCACCTGAGCCACGTGAGACCCTTAAGCACGCAGGTAACGCCATCCTTGGGGACATGTCCATGCCGGGCAGAGCGTAGAGGCCGGGATGCAGGATGTACAGGAGCCAGGCTGGGAACAGCAGGGGCAGGTGCCAGGGGGACGGCCACGAAGCTGGACCCTGACCTGCACTTCCCCATCAAGTCTATCTCTTGTCCTGTGAGACAATCCAGTTAATCCCGAACTTGAGGTGGGTGGGATGGACACCCCAGTGCCAGGCAGTCTGCCCACACCCCAAGTGCCGGCCGCCTGAGCCAGGCCCCGGACCAGGCAGAAGTTCCCTCCAGGTCCCGGGAAACACAGGCCAGCACTGAGTGTTGCTCAGCCTGTGGGCGAGGCGAGGCTCACCTGGGCGGCTGTGAGCGCCATGCTCCACACCTGTGCACAGGAGGAAGCCAACGCCAACTCCCAGAAGCTGCTCTGTGGGACGGGACCATTTTAAGCTTTGGCTGCTCAGCAGCCGGGGCCAAATGGCTTAACTTCTCTGGACCTGCCTGCCCCGCCCTCCCATCTCCTGGGCTGCGACGAGCCCAGCCTGGGCCTTCCTTGCTGGGGGTCACCTGGGAAGATGAAGTTCATCCGGGGGTAGTGGGGGGGCTCATCTGGCCGGCGAAGGCTGGATCGCCAACGTTTTGCAGCTGATTCTTGTGTGTCTGGCTCAAGGGCTGACCCCGGGCTGTCTGAGGCTCAGGTCTGGGGTCCTGGGGGAGCCGCAGGGGACACCTCTTCCTCCATCTTTGTGCAGCTGTGGCGCCCCCCTTAGGCGAAGGGCACTTGCTCCTTCTGCTCGCCCCCAAGCCCTCCGTGGTAGGGAGGGTGAAGACTAATGCTTGCTACTCAGGATGGAACTCAAGGTAGGTCTTTGCTCTGGCAGCTGGATGGTTGGTGGTTTCTGTTAAGGAACCTGGAGGGTCAGGATGTGTGGAGAAGCAGCCGGCATGGAGCGGGGGGGGGGGGGTAGGCAGAGGTGTTCAGGGAACCCAGCTTTGCACACGCTCGCTCTCTCTCTCTCTCTCTCCTCTCTCTCCCTGTCTCTCTCTCTGTCTGTCTCTCTCCCTGTCTCTCTCTGTCTCTCTCTGTCTCTCTCTGTCTCTCTCTCTCTCTCTCCTCTCTCCCTGTCTCTCTCTCTGTCTGTCTCTCTCTGTCTCTCTCTCTGTCTCTCTCTCTGTCTCTGTCTCTCTCTCTCTCTCTCTCTCTCTGTCTCTCTCCCTGTCTCTCTCTGTCTCTCTGTCTCTCTCTGTCTCTCTGTCTCTGTCTCTGTCTCTCTCCCTCCCTCCCTCCCTCCCCATTTCCCATGGCACTCACCCCCATATGCACAGCATCGCTGTCCAATCACATCACACGTGGTGCTGTGGTTAACGCTGCCCACGGAGGGCGCATCTCAGGAGTAAGGCTGTTCTGTCTACCAGGATGAGAGCGCTCCTTCCTAGCAAGGGGCAGAGGGACACTGGGCAACCCTCTGTCATCTGCCTTCCTGAGGCAGTGGTACTGGCATCCGCGTCACCTCTGGGCCCCTTTCCTCTCCCATGAGCCTTCTTCACCCTGTGACCTACTGGTGGGCATCTGGGTCCATCCAGCTTGCCGCTCTCTGGTAGCAGGACTTGACTCAGAGCGCCTGGAAGAGTGGGGCCTGACTTTTGGGGTGTGGGGTGTCTTCCTTGCTGGCTAGCATCCCCTTCCTCGTCTCTGTGGGCCCTGTCCTGCCCTTTCTTCCATCAGTACAGCTCATTGTATGAGGGTGCAGAATTCCGACAGCCTCCTCAGTGGTGCCCTTGCTGAGCAGAGACCTGGAGGTCACAGCTACGTGGGGGCAGGAGGTTCCCGCTGGGTCCCCACTGGGAGCCCAGTGTGACCAACCAGAACTCTCCCAGGTGCCCCAGATGACAGGGTCTTCCACCAGCTCCCTTCACAGCACCTTAAGGACAGCAAATCCAACAAGCTCATATGGGTCTTTTTCTACCCCGGCTCTGTACTGTGTATGCAAGGGGAGGGACAAGGTCACCCGGGTCTTTATACGTAGAACACAAAGGCCAGGCACCGTGGTGCATGCCTGTAATTCTAGCACTTGGGAAGCTGAGACAGGAGGACTGCAGTTTGCAGACAGCCCCAGCTACTTAGTGAGGCCCTTGTCAACTCAGTGAGACCCTGTTTCAAAATCAAAATAAAGAATAAAATATAGGGCTGGGGGTGTAGCTGGGAAGTAGGATGCCCCTGGGTTCCATCCCCAGTACTGAAGAAGAAATTTTAAAAAAGCAGGCAATGACCAGCGGACCCTCCACCTTTGCTCAGATCCCACCGGGATGACGTGGGTGACCCCTCAGCTTCCCTGGAGGGGCCTGATTGTGTGGCTAGGGCCCTCACGCTCTGTCTTATGGACCCCGCGGCTCAAGGTGAGGCGGTGGGCAGGGGGCCCCTGCAGTTGGCTCTGCTTTGCAGCCTCCGAGGTAGCGGGGACGCGGATCATAATATACACCCAGCATCAACGGTGTGCAGGCGCAGCACTGGCCTACACTGAGCGCCAAGCAAGTGGGAGACACGGGGAGACAGGTGCTCTTGTGACCAGCAGCGCGTGGGGCCGCTCTCCTCCTGTGGGGAAGGAGCATGTAAAGAAGTTTGTCTGGAGGTGGGGCTTCTCCTGGGAAGTTGGACGTGGGAGACTTGGATGGAGGCTTTCTGGACAGGGATTGGACACATAAAGACTCACATCCAGGAAGGACGGCCCTGGGCAGGGCAGCTAGAGTGTGGAGCCGCCTTCCCGCGGTTCTAGTTGGTCCAGGAAACCTGTGCTGGTTCCCCAGGGTTGCTGGGAGACATCGCCCAACTCTGCTGCCTTCAAACAACGCAACCTTATTCCCACGCAGCTCCGGAGTCCAGGAGACTCTGGCTCCCACCCGGGGCCCTGGGGGAGGAGCTTTCCTTCCTCTTCCAGCTTCTGGGGGCTCCCCGAGTTCCTTGGCTTGTGGGTACGTCATCCCAGTCTGTCTTCATGGGGTCTCCTCTCCTGTGTTGCTGTGGGTCCAATCTCTCTCTTTCTCTTAGAAGGACAGTTGTCATTGGATTTAGGGCCCACTCTCAGTCCAGGTGCATCTCATCGTGAGCACTTTGAATGAATTATTTTGGCCAAATTCCTTCCCCAGGTTCCTGGGGGTAAGGCTTGGGGGAGGGAGTCAGTATTCAATCACCTTTATAATTACCCCTTTACCTGGCCAATGGAAGTGATCTCAAATCGCTCTTTCTTTTTGGTGCTGGGGATTGAACCCAGAACATTCTACCTCCAAGCGACACCCCCATCTCAGTTTTTATTTATTTATTATTTTGAAACAGGGCCTTGCAAAGTTCCCGAGGCTGGCCGGAGCCTCCCAAGGACTGGGGCTACAGTTGTGCACCACCACGCCCTACTCTCTTAAATGTTTTTGTAAAGGACAAGGTAGCAGCACATCTGGGCTCTCCTTGTTTGTGGTCTTTTTATTTATTTTTTTGCAGAAAATTAATTTATCGACATAAACCATCAGAGGAGAATGCCCCTCCCACCAGCAACAGGACATGTTCGACACTTTGGGGGACAGTCGTCCAAGCACCTTCAGCAGCTGCAATCCCAGTGGCTAGGGGACACATGGGTTTCTTAGAGAAAAGGTCCAGGGCTGGCTGTCGGAGGGTCTCTGTGGCGGTGTAGATGGTGCTCATTGGGGCTGAAATCCAGCCACTGCCTGGTGCTTGGGTCTTGCCCTCGCCGGGCTGAGGGGCCTTCTCTCTGCTCTTCCACCAGGGGGCGCCTTTCCATACAACTTCCAAGTGGAGAAGCTGATTCCTCCAGAAGTGTGTGTGTGTGTTAACTGGTGTGTTCCCGGTGACCCGGGACCCTGTGGGAAGGCCTCTGACCTCAACTATCCTTCTCAGCCCTTCTTCTTTTTAAAATCATCTCAGCCTCAGGGTAGGGTCCTGCACCTACCCACCAGGACGATGGAGGAGCCCCAGAGAGCACAGGCTCCCTTCATTTGGGGGAAATCAACGCTATCCACTTTCCTGTCTTAACATGGCATTTTATGGGTCGGTCATATAACATCTCAAGAGCAAAGAAGGGTGTTAATGAACAAATAAGACCAGGCCAAACTGAAACTACCAGAATACGGAGCTAAGAAGCAAGAGGCCAGCCATAGTTCAAATTCCTGCCGGGAACCCAGCTCCCCTCCCACCCACATAGGTAATAATGCCCAGCAGCCCGCAGTGGTGACAAACGTCTATGCTTTCATGTTATTATTTGAGCAGCAAGTCGAGCTACGGGCCGGGGTCCCTGGTGCCTGTTTTCAAAGGCCGCCCGCCCCAGCAATTAGAAAGAACACAGCCGATGTCCACTGAAGGGCAGGTGTGAGGCTGCGGGGTGCGGTCCAAGTGGCAGCCCAGGGAGCATTAATCACCTCCTGTTCCTTATTGAAGTGTCAGGGACAGACCAGGGAAGGCTGGCAGGGCCAGACAGCAAGCTGGGGTTGACACATCATGATGGACATGTCAAGTCGGAGGCAGAGAGTGCATCGAAATAAATACCGCTCGGGAATCAAAGGGCCGAGAGGATTTTATTACCGCTGCTTGCCAATATCAATACTTCATAGTGGAGTGACGGGCACTCTTAAGGCGTGGGGGCGTTTGAAGGCAAAGTGCCATAACTTCAAAGGGACCTAAAGCTGGGCCATGGTCGTCCATCGCCTTCAAACAACGCACTTGGGTCTCCTTTGACCTGGCGGATCCTGGAGGGAGAGATGAGAGCTGGTTCTCAGCTAGGGAGTCACCCTCCGTGTGTGTGTGTGTGTGTGTGTGTGTGTGTGTGTGTGTGTGTGTGTGTACACGCACACCTGTGAGTATTTTGGGCCGAGAGAGGGTGAACTGTTTCCCATGATGGCAATGGTGAGGTGATCTGTCTTGGGTGCCCCCAGGGTCTATAACTTGGGGGAACTTGGTGGAGTCCAACAGAGATATGGAGAATGATCTTTGGGAGAAGATATTTGCCCGTGAAAATGTAGGAAAGCCCACTAATCCCAGTTCTTGAAAGCCAACGAGAATTAGTAAGCCATTTACCAATTATGGTCAAGAGGGTCCCTGTGTAAGGACTGAAGTATGTTATTACTAATTATATTTCTCTTCTCTAGTTTTTTTTTTTTTTGAGACTCTTCCTGTCAATAACTTAGGATGAAGCCGGGCGTGGTGGTGCACTCTTGTAATCCCCGCGCTTGGGAGGCGGAGACAGGAGGATCACGCAGGTTCGAAGCCAGCCTCGCTGGCTTAAGAGACCCTGTTTCCAAATAAAAATATAAAATAGGTCTGGGAGTGTAGCCCGGAGGAAGAAGGGCTTCCAGGAACCCCAGTACCACAAAATAATAATAATAAAATAATAATAACAACAACAACAACAACAACAACAACAACAACTTAGGATGAGAGAGAGAGGAGAGAGAGAATATGAGTGTTTTTTAAAATATATATTTTTTGCCGGGCGTGGTGGCGCACACTTGTAATCCCCGCGCTTGGGAGGCAGAGAGAGGGAGGGAAGGAGAGAGGGAGGGAGAGGGAGGGAGAGAGGGAGCACCTTCTAGCCACGCAGGCCCTTCAGGCTGGTACTCCAGCCCTTCAAGCTGGTGCTCACATAGGGAACGACGTGGCCTCTCCACCCTGCAGAGACAGCGGGACCCTTCTCTACAACTTTGCTTCCCACTATATTAGTTTTCTGCCTTCAACCATGGTCTGAAAATGTTAAGTGGAAAGTTTCAGAAAGAGGTCATAAATTGTGTGTGTCTGGGGATTGAGCTCAGGAGAAATCCTCTGAGCTACACCCCCTTTTTAATTTTTATTTTGAAACAGAATCTCACTAGGTTGCTTAGAATTTTGTTACACTGCTGAGGCTGGCCTTGAACCTGTGATCCTCCTGTTTCAGACTCCTAAGTATTATGATTATAACTGTGGCTCTTTGCCTAGCTAAGTCATGAGGTTGTTGTTGTTGTTGTTGTTACTATTATTATTATTATTATTATTATTATTATTACTATTGTAGTACTGGGGATTGAACCCAGGGGCATTCTACCTCCAAGCTATACCCCTAGCCCTATTTATTATTATTATTATTTTTTTGGTGGTACTGGGGATGGAACCCTTCTACTTTTAGGCTATGCTGCCAGACCTATTTTATATTTTATTTGGAAACAGGGTCTCTTAGGCCAGCAAGGCTGGCTTCGAACCTGTGCGATCCTCCTGTCTCTGCTTCCCAAGCGTGGGGATTACAAGTGTTTGCCACCATGCCCGGCTTTATTCTTTATTTTGAAACGGGATCTCACTGAGTTGCAAAGGGCCTCACTAAGTAGCTGAGGCTGGCCGAGAACCCAGATCCTCCTGTCTCAGCTTCCTGAATGCTGGGATTATAAGGGTGCACCACCACACCTGACTGCTTTATTTTTTATTTGGAAACAAGGTCTGGCTAAGTTTCTGGAAACCTCCCTCAATTGCTGAAGCTGGCTTTGAACCTGTGATCCTTCTCTCTCAGCCTCCAAAGTACAGGGATTACTGGTATGCACTCCCGTGATTGACTCTCATTGTTTTTCAGAACAAATTCCCTCTCTCTCTATTATTATTATTATTATTATTATTATTATTATTATATTTATTTATTTATTTTGCAGTGCTGGGGATGGAACCCAGGGTCATTCTACCTCTGAGCTACCCACAGCCCTATTTTTTTTTTTTATTCTTTATTTGGAAACATAAACACTGAGTTGCAAAGGGCCTCAACAAGTAGCTGAGGCTGTCTGGGAATCATAATCCTCCTGTCTCAACCTCCCAAATGCTGGGATTACAAGTGTATACCACCATGCATTATTCAGACCTTGTTTTCAAATAAAAAATAAAGCAGCTTGGCGTGGTGGTGCACGCTTATAATCCCAGCATTCGGGAGGCTGAGACAGGAGGATCTGGGTTCTTGGCCAGCCTCAGCTACTTAGTGAGGCCCTTTGCAACTCAGTGAGATCCTTCTTTATTGACTTATTAATTCCCTGCTCTATTATTAATTCCGGGCTGTGTCCTGGGAAACCTTGGGCCCCATTGTGACTGGGTGGTCTTTGCCCAGGATCTCCATGGTCTCAATGAAGAAGAACCTGGGTGGCGTGTTGACGGGGCCTCTCTGCTGCCTTTGCATGCACATGGCAAGGCAGCAGCTGCTCCTTGGTGTTAGCTGAGCAAACAGTTGAACAAACATAGGCTTCTTCCCGGCCCCCAAATCTTCAACGATGAACAAGAAGCCAGGTGCAGTGGTATACACCTGTAACCCCAGGACCTGGGAGGCTGAGACCGGAGGATCACAGGTCTGAGGCCAGCCTCAGTTACTTGGTGAGGCCCTGTTACAAAATTAAAATAAATGATAAAATAAGCCAGGCGTGGTGACGCACGCTTGTAATCTCAGTGTTCGGGAGGCTGAGACTGGAGGATCGTGGTTCGCAGACAGCCTCTGCTACTTAGTGAGGCCCAGTGCAACTTAGATCCTGTTTCAAAATAATGAATAAAAAATAGGGCAGGGGGTGTAGCTCGGTGTTTGAATGCCGCTGGGTTCCATCCCCAGACCTGCAAAAAGAAAAATAAAAAAAGTAATAATAAAATAAAAGAGCTGGGGGCGTAGCTCAGAGGTAAAAATGCCCCTGTGTTAAATTCCAACTACCCCCAATAAAACAAATAAACCAAAATAATAAACAAGAAGGACTATGAAACCTAAAGCTTGGGTTCAGGTTATGCTTTCAGTTGCATCAGTAACAGAAGACTCCCGGTGGTGTCTCGTCTGGGCAGTGGCAGACCGTCTAGCACAATTCAGTAGGAGATTCTCCATCTCCCATCTTTAGGGTCATCTGATGTGGCCCCGGTGCCCTAGATGAAAGTCCCGGGGGAGGAGTGGCAAGAGGAAGCAGGAGGAGGTCACCTCCATCCTCTCGAGGATGTGTGGTCTCTCGGACACGGTGGCTGTCTCATCCCAAAGCCAGCCCCCAAGGCAAAAATCACCTCTTGCCCAAATTATCCTTGAAAAATCCTGCAAATCCAGCGTGTGGGGACGATCAGTGTCTAGAACTCTCAACAGAAGTGTTCACCCGCAATATGTTTGAAGATTGCCAAGATAAAAGAGGAAAGCAACAGGGCCGTCCACCCATCCCAGCTGCTTTGAAGATAAACAACAAATCCTCCCACAGAAGAGGGGTGCGAGGAGTCTCAAGTGTCCCCACTCTGCTGCGCCGCGTGCGCCATTTGGTTTTAGCATAAAGCCTCTAAAACCCGCTCTGACATCTTAACAGATTGGTTTGCCGGGATGGGGATTAAGCAAGATAATGGCAAGATAATGGAGTTGTGTCTTCCTGGGTCAGGGGAGGGTGAGTCCAAAAATCAGAGTGTCACATTCATGTGCGAAGGGGCCCCGGGGAGATGTGTCATCTCACTTGGAACACCTAAGCCTTCTCGTACCAGCTTGGGGAAGGGGTGCGGGGAGGGGGCAGTTTTTCATTTGGCAGTCTCTTTGTGCTGACTTGAGCCAGCTGGTACGGGTCAGCTGGAGGTCATCCCTTTTAGACCCAGGGAAAGTGTCCCCAGCACACCTTGACTGAAAATGCTCCTTCCAGCCAGGCGGGGTGGCTCACGCCTGTGATCCCAGCATTTGGGAGGCTGAGACAGGAGGATCGCGGTTCTCGGCCAGCCTCAGCTACTTAGTGAGGCCCTTTGCAACTCAGTGAGACCTTGTTTCAACATAAAGAATAAAAAAATAGGGTTGGGGGTGTCACTTGGAGGTAGAATGCCCCTGGGTTCCGTCCTCAGTACTGCGAAAAAGAAAAGAAAAGAAAATGTTCTTTCCACCATTGATTTTTCTAACTGGGGGAGGGGGTCTTGCTTCAGAGACCCTTGGCAGGAATGTGTATGCCCACATACTTGCCCCTGTGTTTTCTTTTTTTCCCATTAGAAAAAGCAATTGAAAATGCTACGCGCCCACACCAAGGGCCGTTGCTACCTGAGCAAACCCTTAACCACCCGCTTTTGTCCTGGGTACGCAGTCCTTGGTGCGTTTTCCCCAAATGAGGTCACTGCGCGCACATGAACACTTTTCTTTTCAGAACGTGGGGTGCTAGGGGGCGATGAACAAGCCCCTCGCTGAAGTTTGTTTGTACTTCAAGTGGGACATTCTATTCTCTGCGAGCTTAAAACCCCTCCGCACGCGGCCCTTGTGCTGTTCTCTTAATATCATAGTTATTGACCCGAGGCTGCGAAAAGAATCTCATAATTAGGTTTGCCCTGTTTTGCGTTTACATCTCTCTCTGGCTGAGGACATATCAGCCTCTTTTTTATTATTATTATTGAAGTCCCTTGTATTAAAAGGACCTGTTCCATTAACTGAGACCGGTTCTATTTACCCTGATGCCCGGATACATTAAAACATTCCGTGGTATAAAGAGTTCTCTTACAGATTTCCTTAGAAACGCGCCGGGCGGAACAGAACAGAGAACATTGATGTGGCGGAGGTTAATTATTTGGGCCTGTGCTGGGCATATTGCAAGTCGTGTCGTTTCTCTTGGTACACAGGCTAAAACTGGAACACCGGAGCGGAGCCGAGAGTGGCTCTGTGCCCGGATGACACATCTGAAGTCGTATTGATTGAGGGGGATGTTTTATTGAACGCTAAGAGTGACATTGAGTTTATGGTTTCTGCTGTTCCCTGCAGCTGGCAGGGCTCACAACAGTAAACACGCAGGTCTGGGATTATAGGTCCAAGAGAAAGTTTAGAAAACTCTCAAAAACCGAGCTCGAGAGGCAAGCTCGTCGGCAGGAGCTGATCTCGTCCAGGTTTCCGTCCCTAAACAAACTTTCATCTCATCTTGCAGAAAGAGAGACTGAAGCACACAGGCCCCAGAGCCGCCACCCAGATGATAAGTCGGGTGTCACCAGGGTTTCGCCAATTCATATCACGCCTACGCTCCTTTAGACCCTATGGCACTTGTCCATGTCACCCATGTGATGATTTGCTTATCTTTCCCTTCAGAAACACTTACGAAAACAGAAAAACCAAACAAAGAGAAACAAAACCATCTCAATTACATGTATTATAAAAAGAACCCGTTGATCACCGTTGCAAATTGAGAGACAATATCTAAAACCATCAGAGCGATGTTTTAAAGATTAACAGACGACCATGTATTTCGGTAAATAAATCCTAGCCAGATCTGTTGTTGCTCTGATGTCCAAGGGCTCAAGGTCTAGTTTCTCTGTTAAAAAGAGATTTGCTAGCGAAGTAGTAAAGACACGTTTGCATCCAGTTGAAACTTTCTTCTTTCTCTAAGCAGAAGATGGAAAGAGAAGCGCTGTTCTCTCTCTAATTCGGGTTGACTTAGCTCTCTGCTCTTTGGCTGCCTATCACTACACACTGGTCCCCCCCGATGGAGCCTTCCCTGGACCTCTATCCCCTTCTACCCTGCTTTTCTCCTCTGATACAAGGTCCTCCATGGCTTGTTTTGTCCGATCCAGCATTTATTTCTCCAAGTTTAATAAGGCTTTGACTTGCATAGGTCTAAGCTCTACTACGTTCAACAAGGTTGAGGCCAGAGGCCACCTTCTGCCGAGACCCTCCCTGACGAAGCCGGCCTTCTCTGTCTGTCTGGGGTGGCTTTTCCTGGCAGCTCCAGACCTGCAGGTGCAAGGTCTCAAAGATGCTGACTGGGAGCCCGCTGTGGCCCTGCCACCTGTGTGTGTGTGTGATGAGATGTGAACCTTGTCACCAAGGTGCATGGGGGGCAGTGGCAGAGATGTGCAGGTCTTGATGGGAGGGGGGCTGATTTCTCCTGAGATCCAAGGGGGGACTGACACAGGATTCAGGGCAGGGGCAGATCATCCATTTAGGTTTTGCAAAGGTCTCTCCAGACACAGGGTTCGGCCAGTGAGAGGAGGTCGACCAGAAGGCTGCTGGCAGTGGCCAGGTATCTTCACATGTAAAAAGAACTTGGAGAAAGTGGTCCTCCACCTGGGGGAACAAGAGAGTTGACTAATCATCTTTAACAGTGTCTCTTATCATGGACAGGGCTTCCAGATGTTACGACCATCTCCTCTCCCTTCTCCTCTTCTTTCTCCTCCTCTTTCTCTTCTTTTTTGTTACCCAGTGACCCAGGGGCATTCTACCTCTGAGCCTCACCCCTAGCCCATTATTATTATTATTATTATTATTATTATTATTATTATTAATTTTTTTTGTGGTACTGGGGTTCCTGGAAGCCCTTCTACCTCCGGGCTACACTCCCAGACCTATTTTTACATTTTCATTTTTGGAAACAGGGTCTCCTAAGCCAGCGCACGCGGCTGGCTTCGAACCTGCGCGATCCTCCTGTCTCCGCCTCCCAAGCGCGGGGATTACAAGCGTGCCCACCACGCCCGGCGATTATTTTTTAACCTTGAAATGGGGTCTCTCTAGGCTGGTGTGGTTCTTACCAAGTTGCCGAGGCTGAACTTGAGCCTGCGATCCTCCTGACTCAGCCTCCCAAGTACTGGATGATTTAAAACACACACACACACACACACACACACACACACACACACACACACTCCGATACAGCAGATAAGCCTGGAGGGCAGAGCTTGAGCCCAAACCCTACCCAGCACCATCCTCCAACAGAACTGAAGTCCAGGGCGTGGCGCACACCCGGCAGGTTTGTTCGGCGTGCGTGTACGTGTCTCCAGCCGTCTTGCACTACACACTGCGTCATACAACCTTCTCACCCTGCTCTAGGGCGTGTCGTCTCTCCACACAGTTGTCATTCCCAGTGGGCAGAGGCCCTGGGCGCCCACTTCCTATGTAGCCCTTCTCCTTTTGGGGAGAGCCTGGGCCTCCCCAGGGCATCACCCCCGCCTCCTGCTCCTGGGCATCATGTCCTGTCTCCTGGGCCCAGGCAGAGGGTCTTTTTGGGGAAGACCCCCAGAGGAAGAGTGGCTAGGTCTCCAGTGCTGTGGTGCCCATTTTAGTGAAGACTTCCAGATGGTTCCCTAATTTCATCTCCTCCCTCCCTTAGCTCATTGGCCTCCACCATTGGCCATTGGGGTGCTGCCTCTGGCGCCCCCGGGTCAGGAGTCCGCCCACCCATCTGGCTTCTCCGGGGTCTGCTGCCCATTCTGCTGTGAGAGGCTTGGGTATCGTGCGAGAGGAACACAGTGAATCGATGAGATTGTTTTTCTTTTCAGCTCAGAGAGAAGTGAGTTTCTTTTGACCAAACTTTTAAGTCCACTGGGTACAATTTGATGTTCTCTCCAAATATTAATAGATTTGTTCTTCAGCAGAGGCACAGCGTCTCAGCCTGCTCCGAGAGTCTGGCCACTGCAGAGGACACAGGGCCACGCAGGACTTCCTCTGTGCCTCGCCAGTTCATTAGACCCGGGGAGCAATTTGCACAAGAGGTGAATGATCGCAGCCTGCCGCTCAGTGCCGCTCAGTGCCGCTCAGCCGCCTCCCAGCAAGCCCAGAGAAGGGGCCTCGGGAGACCTCAGAGAGCAAACCGTAACGTGCGCGCTTCCATCAAGGGCTGGGCTGCGTTTTCATTCCTCATTATGAACAGAAGCCGGGAGTGATGAATTTCTCAGCCCCTTCTGGTTTAGGGTGGGATTTGGGGCCACAGTCTAGACTCCCAGGATAAAATGGGAAGGCGCTGAAGCTGCGACTGTCAATATGATGGCGTGTCTCCTTGTGAAAGCTTTTATTGTTCCCAAACAGATACCCTGGTGGTCTCATTTTCAAATGTTGCTACGGGGGAGGAGATGCAGGTACTTCATACCTGAGTTAGGAGGGACGCTTGGGGGGTGAGGAAAAGAGACTGATGCAAGGAAGGAAGGCAGGAAGGAGGGAGGGAAAGAGAAAAGAAGAAGGGAAGAGGGAGGGAGGAAGGCAGGGAGGAGGGAGGGAAAGGGAAAAGAAGGAAGGGAAGAGGGAGGGAGGAAGGCAGGGAGGAGGGAGGGAAAGAGGGAGGAAGGAGGGATAGAGGGGAAAAGGAAGGGAGGAGGGAGGGAGGAAAGAGGGAAGATGGAGGGAGAAAGGGAAGAAGGAAGGGAGGAGGGAAGGAGGAAGGAGGGAGGAGGGAGGGAGGAAAGAGGGAATATGGAGGGAAAGAGGGAAGAAGGAAGGGAGGGACAAAGAAGGAAGAAAGGAAGGGAAGGAGGAGGGAGGGAGGAGGGAGGGAAGGAGGAGGAAGGGAAAAATGGAAGGAGAGAGTGAGGGAGGAAAGGAGGTAGGAAGTTAGGAAGGAGAGGGAAGAAGGAAGGGAGGAAAAAGGAACGATGAAAGAGAAAGAAGGAAGAGGAAAGGAAGAAAGAGGAAGGAAGGAAGAAAAATGGAAGGAAGGAAAGAAAAATGGAAGAAGGAAGGAAAATGAAAAGGAAGGATAGAAGGAAGGAAGGAAACACAGGAGGAGGAAGGAGGGGATGGAGGAAGGAGGGAAAGAGGGAAGAAGGACGGGAGGAGGGAAGGAGGAACTCATCATGCAGATGCAGGTGGACCCAGAGTTTCCTGGGCGCAGGTGGGCCTCAGTTTCCCTCTGGCTTCGGGGCCGCCCAGCCTTCCTACACACATAGGACCTGCCCGCTTTTCCCAACCCAGGCAGGAAGTTGCCTGGGCTTGGCTGGGCAGCTGACTCCCGGGCCGGGGTCCTCTCTGCTGGGGAGGGCAGAGGCCACCTGCGCTGTAGCCCTCAAGACCCTGGCAGTAAAGAGGGTCAGGCAGGTCAACCCCAACAGACTGTGACCGAAGCCACAGCTCTTCATGCAGACATGGGACTGTTTCTTTTGGGGGGCTTAATGCCATTAAACGGGGACCTGTGAGCAGGTGAGCCCCTCGCATCCCATGGGAGGAGAAAACAGAGGCGGGCGTGCCCTCCTCAAGGAGCCTGAGGGAGTGTGCCGGACCGGACCTCTGTGCACAGCTGAGTCCCCGGCCTGGGCTCGTCCACACTTCCCGGGCCTCTGGGTACCAGGTGGTGTGGAGCGCAAATGAGAACATGACGTGACCTCTGTCCTTTGGGAGAACAGGGTCTGACTAGGAGAGCCAGCACCGCCTGGTAAACAAGTCATTACCAATGCGATGCGGAGAGCCGGCTGATATGATCAAGCTTCCACATGAGGGATCCTGACAAGGCCGGCTGGCGAGCGAGCCCGCGGGCATGGAGAGGAACGGAGGGGGGGGGCGCCTGCACTCCGCCGCCGGAGTCCCCAAGGCCCCGCTGCCCGCCAGGGCCCGCGGGGAGCCAGTTTGTCACCCCGTCCTCACTCCCTCCTTGGCGCATGAAGAATTTTGCCATCCGCAGTAGACTGCAGGAAACGGAGTTGCACAGCACTCAACTATTTACTTATTTATCTAAAATGCTAAGTGCTCCCCTTGGCAATCACTAACAGACTCCTGTAGGAAGTGAGCAACACATTCAGAATTCTGATTTCTGTGCCCACGGAGGAGGGGGCACGGCGACTCCTGCGCTCATGACCCGGCAGCTGGGCGGGTGGGATCCAGGGGCCAGGGGGTCCTTTACAGAGAGAAGGGGATGAGGGCTTCTATCTGGAAGGTGAACGTGTTTCTGTTAAAAGTTAGAGAAAGCCGGACGGGGTGGCGCACCCTTGTAATCTCAGCACTTGGGAGGCTGAGACAGGAGGATCGCCGTTCCCAGACAGCCTCAGCTACTTGGTACGGCCCTTTGCAACTCAGTGAGACCCTGTTTCCAAATAAATAATAATAAAAAAAAATAGATTGGGAGGGTAGCTCAGAGGAAGAAAGGGGCGAGTCTGCTTCTGACAGACCTTTGGGAAGCACCTTGGGGTCAGGAGCAACCCTTCTCGACAAAGTGTTGTGACCCATGAAGCCTGACTTTTGTTCTAGAAATCTCCTTAGCGAAGTGCCGGAGCCAGCAGCCCAGTGGTATGAAAGGACCAGGCAAGAAGAGAAACGTGGCTTTCAGGCATGGAGCCCAGTAGGCCTACAAGTGGGGAGCAAGAGGGGCAAAAGTGGGGTACTGGGTGCAGGGCTGGCCTTGCCGGGCTTTCCCCTCCCCGTGCACCTGGCGGAGGGCTCTGGTTTGGGAGGAAGTCGCACCCGAGGATTAGTCCTCAGGTGCGAGCGGGGCCAGGCCAGACCTGCTAAGGCCCCAGCACCCTCCTCCAGGAGCCGCTCCAGGTGAGGCCGGGATGGAGAGCCCTACAGAGCTGTCATCTGCATACCAATCCCCGTAAGCCTCCCGATGACGTCATGGAGCAAGTCTCATTTTGATGCTAATATGAATTTGGCACCTGCCTAACCCCTTCCTGATCTCCCTTCTGAGCAGAGAGGGTTGAGGTCTCGCATCCAGCTCAGATTCGAGAACAGGGCTTTGTTAATTGCATTTGTTTTCATGAGGATCTGCTCTCAAGCCCCGGCGCCCAGCTGCGCGCCCAAGGCCACCTGGTCCTCTCTGTCTCCCCGGAGGCCCAGGGTGGTGCGGGGGACCAGAGCTTTTGTTTGGGGACAGAGAAGAGATTCACTTGGGTCCTGCCTTGGGCATGTTTTTTGGGCCAGGGACATCTCTTTGCTTTGCCTGGGGTCTTCATCGGTGGACCGGGGTGGGGGACATAGCTTCTGAGTTCTGGGTCTGTTTAGTCTGGCCCCCCAAACCCCGGGAGCCTATCCAGGAATCGCTGATTCACCGGCCCTGGCTGTTTGTCCAGGGGTGCACGTTGTAGCAGGCAATATAAAAACAGGGCTTTGTAGGTGGTGGTGGGCCTGGCCGACCATGGAGGGGGCACTAAGAGGACTTTGCTCAGGGGTGAAGGGGGTAACAGGGAGTCTGCAGGCTGGGATAGGGCGATCTCTCTGCAGGGCCGGCCAGGCCTGGACGTGCAGTAAACAACAGGGGCAGAACAAGCCCGAGCTCCGGCCGCCTGTCTGGCAACCTGTGTAGTGCTGGGGGCCCCTGTCTTCCTCCAGATACGCCCCCATACTGGCCTTTACCCCAGCCTGGGGCAGGCCACGTGGGGACTGTGCTCCCTCGACACGCGGCTCCGGCATCCGGAGCTCTTCCTCCAGATGTTTCCTTTTGCCTGATTTTCAATATGGCCCCGTGGGGTCAGGAGACGGATGTCATGGCCGGTCCTCGTCCTAATCAGCAATACGTTAAGGGGAAGAAATGCAAGTTCGATTCCAAGCCTTCCCCCTCCTTTCTCTCCCTCCCTGTTAGAACTCTTAACATTTTTTTTTTCTTATTTAACTTTCAGAGAGACAGGGAAAAGTGATGTTTGTACCACCCTCCGCATAGACATTAGCGATCATCTGCCGTCATCTTGCCCCCCCTTGGGCCCCCGGTACCTGGCGTGCGGGGACAAAAGCCATTTTTTCTAAGTACCAGCGTTTGAAATTATTAAGTGTTCATTAAGCACCCCCGGTGCAAAGCGCTCTGCAAGGTGTTTGTTTCTCAATTTTCCATAATTTCCTTATTTTTCTCCCCTAGCTAAAGGCAGATTGAAAAATGAACTCGGCGCGTTCCAGCCTCTGAATCATAGTTAATGCGCGGCGCCCCTCCCTCACCGCGCTGCCCCCTCCTGCCTGCTCTCTGCCGAGTCCTGATCAATCTGATAAAAGTTCTTTTTTTTTTTAACCCCCTCCTCGGGGGCTGTAACTGGTGCTTTATTCCAGCCTCCTGGCTGGGGAGACTTGGGCAAAACCCACCCCACCGCCCCTCGCCCCCCGACTGCGGGCTGAGAGCCATGGAAAGATCGAGAAGGTGGCCGGGCAGCCTGCGGGCAGGGCTGGGGCGCGGCGGCTGGAGCTGGGCAGCCGCCCGCGGCCCCCCTCGGCCCCGCGGACCCGCACCCGGGGGCCGGGGGGCCGCAGCTCGGCGCAGTCTGTTCTGGAAAAATACAAAGCCCAGGGCCCCCCTCCCATCCGCCTTCACGGCTCCCTGATTCCGGCTCTTACAAGAGCCGAGAAAAAAAAGGCTGTTTTTCTCTTTTCCTTTCTTTTTATTTTTTTTCTCCTGACAACAACCTCACATAACCTCAAAAAGTTAGCCATGAATTTACCAAAACTTTTTATGAAACTATTTTAACCTCTGGTGGGGGTTAAAAAACAAGTTCTGTGAATTTATTACCCGGAAAAAAAAAAAAAAAAGCGAGGCATGACTTTGTATTTGCTGCAAAATCGCCTTGCAAGCTTCAAGGGGGCCCCCTAGCGGCGTGTCCGAGAAGGGCAGCCGGCGCCTCGGCCGCCCGGAGCCCGCGGTCCAGCTGCGGTTCCGAACCCGCTGGACCTCGCGCCCCGGCCTCGCAGCGCCGGCCTCCCCGCCCGGCCTCCCGGGGGTCCGCCCCAATGTCGGGGACCCTCGCGCGCGGTTATTTAGCGTTCTGGGGGAGTTCGGGTGGTCAAACCTAGGGCGATCTCAGCCCCTAGAGAGGAGAACCGGGTTTGGAGCCAGGGTCCCCGGGGCTGATTGGAAGTGATCGGACCCCTGGCCTGCAGGGGACTCGGGTCCTGGTGCCCGCACGCCCGCGACCCCGCTCGTTTACAGCGTGTCTGTGCTCTCTCTGCGGTCCAGACGTGTCAGGGGGAAGAGGCTTGCCGGCAGTGTAACCCGAGGCCGGCTCCCACCGAGCACCGAGCTCGGGAGCCTGGAGAGAGGGCTCCTCGCCGGCATCCTAGGGGCGAGGGGGAGTCGAGGGGGAGAGAGAGAAAGGCCGGCTGACGGGGCGCTGAAGGACCTTGGGGGACCCCTGCCCGGGGAGCTCAGGATTCTGCAGCTCCGCTGGGCTTCGGAGCCAAGCGGGAGAGATGTTTTACCATGCACCCCAACTTGTAAGCACACCGGGGTTCTTTCTGAGCTCACGTTTTTCAGAAGCACACAGCAAAGAAAAAAATATATTTATTATATATCAAGATATATATATTAAAAAGCAGATGTTGAGAAGCCGACCGGCCTCGGGGAGCGTCGGAGCAGCCTGCCCAGCAGAGGCAGAGCCCGGCCGCAGGCCGAGAGAGGCGCCCTGCCAGCCACCTGCAGCCCCGCCGCATTCCCCGCCGGTGAAAAGGGGGGATGCTGGTGGTACTCCCCGAAATACAGAACCCGAAACAGCATTTAGCATCGTGTTAGTCTCAGCTACTGAGTGGTGGCAAATTCAGCCTGCTCGTATGCTTTTATCCCTAGGTAGGAGCCAGAAACCTAGAATTAAGTAAAACCTCCCGGTTTTGAGCGTGGCGGTAATTTCAAAGGCCCCCCCGGGCCCAAGCACAGTCGGCTAGCACTCGAAGCCTTTATTTTGCTTGTGTGTGTATGCACACATATATAATATATATATATGTATATATAATTTCTTATTTTTTATTTTTATTTGTTTTTTGTTTCGGCGGTACTGGGGACCAGACCCAGAGTCATTCTACCTCTGAGTTGCATCCCCAGCCCTATTTAATTTTGACTTTGAGCGCCCAGGATGTCTCTAGTTACTGAGGCTGGCCTTGAACCTGTGATCCTAATTGACCAGCTTCCCTGGGGAGATGGGGGAGGCAGAGGGCGGCCATTGCCATCTCTCCTGCCACCCCACATCCAGGCCACTTAAGCCAAGTGCTGAAAATGGTGTGGCCCCAGCTCTGTGGGGATGAATGAATTTTAGGGAAACTAATCCACTCTCCCCTGGGAGAATATAGGAAGGCATTTATTTATTTATTTATTTATTTATTTATTTATTTATTTATTTTACCTACATAGCAGGAAAAATTTCTCCTAGTCATTCTGGGAAGGGATGGGCCTGGGGGAGTTGCTTACCCCATCCCGGGGAAACTGTTTCCTCCAGGCAGGTGTGTTCTCTTCCCAGCCCTCCCTCATGCAGTGCTCTGAGCTACAGGTAGTGTCTCATCTGTGGTCCGGTCCTATCTTCTTCTAAGCTGGCTTCTCCTGGAGGCCCCACACCACTACACCCGGGGGGCAAGAAGGTGCTGGGGTACCTCTGCTGTCCAGCCCTAACGGGGGCTCGCCTGGTGCCCCGCTGGCAGGTCCCAGTGCCCTGAGGATGTGACTCCGGGTCCTGGAAGCTGCTCTTCTCAGCTGCAGCCCAGCGCGAGGCCCCTTCCTCGGCCGGCTTGCTTGCATCCAAGGGCTATTTACCCACATCTGCTGTGAGCAGACATTGTGTCTTGAAGGGTAAATCAAGCACATCTCACTGCGCTCCCATTGTGTCCTAAAACGTTCAGCCTTTAAAGCGCCTCCAAGTTTACAGAGAAAACAACAACAGAAATTATTTGCTGCAGTGGGTCTGCAAAGCCCGGCTGTGAGGACCACGGAGAGCCGCACCGCGTCCCCCATTTACCTCTGTTCAAATGGGTTAAATACAACGCTATTGATTTTTTTTAAATCCGCACATTAGTGGCTCAAAAGAAATTGGTTTTGTATGTTTTAATATGAAAGCAATTATTTCCCTTTTAAAATTGCTTCCTGTGTCTGTAGGGTTGTGTATTTGGTGGTGTTTTTTTTTTTTTTTTTTTCCCTTTTTCACTCCAGAGGGTAGACTGCCGCACACGGCTGTTTTCACTTATTAATTTCTATCTGTTGTGATTAATTCTCATTAATTTGGATTCATTTAAGTAACATTTCATTATAGATTCAATGCATAAAATATTGCTTTTTTTAATTAAGAAAAGGGAACATTTTTAGTCAATTATAGGTAACTGCATTAACGCTCAGGAAACGCACTTGACCGGGCTCACTCTCGTCTCTTGGAGAGGCCAGAGGCGGGCTTTTTATTCTCTGTGGTTTTGTGATTCCACCCCACCCCCCCATCTCTTCCTGCATTTTCTGCAGCCAGTTTAGCCGGACTTGCCTGGGTCCTGACAGCCTAGTCTCTCTGCGCGTCTGAGGACCCGAGCCATATTTCTTCTTTGTTTCTCGTTTTGCTGCTCAATAAATTTGAGGAGTCACCAAGCAGTCGTCTGGGTGGTTAGATAAGGAAGGAAGTGATGGTTCTCTATTAGTTTGCTGAGAAGAACGGGGAGTGGATTCATCAATGTCGGCTGCAAATGCCCGTTTATGAAAAGACTGGCTTCTTCCATCAAAGCAGTGATTTGCTTTTCAGATGCCGAGACCCTAGATGCCCTCGGGGGACAGGAACAGCCATCAGGCCTTGAATTTTAAGACGGTCATTAGTTAATATTAGGCAGATCTTTAACCCCACTTTTAACAGGTGGGGAGGGTGCTGGCGTGTGTGCGGGGTAACTGGGCTTCCAGATAACCCACCTTCTTTTTTCTGGGGTGTAAAGGAAACCACCTTGTCTGTAAGAACTGGGAGAATGCTTTGGGGATCAGCCACAATACTTGGTAGCGAGGGATTAAAATCCAGCTCAAAAAAGCTTAAGCACAAAAGAAAATCTGTTTGTTCTTGGGATGAAAAGGCCTAGGAAGCCCCGGCTGGATCTGGGGGCTAAAGGGACGTCACCAAGCTTCTGCGAGTGGCCCCTCCAGCCCAGGAGCCTCCCTCGGGGGTCACCTCCATCCCTCGGCACCTGGTGGTACCCAGTGACCCCAGTTTGCATCCCAGCTACTCAGTGGTTGCAGTAAGAGCTACCTACCGACCAGCTCTACTCTGTTCCTCCTGCCTCCTAAAAGATGGAGGAGATCTGTTTGCACAACCCGTCAGTTATGTTTTGCACTTGACCTGCCACACATTCCTGTTTCCAGCTCCATCTCACCTGTTGGCTGTCTGCAGCTCCAACCTGTATCCTTCTCCAATGGATTGACCTTGGGTGATGGGACCATTCTGCGTGCGCGCGCGCACACACACACACACACACACACACACACACACCCCACACACACATGGGTAGCCTGAAGCCTTTGACATTGTTGGGGAGATCTAGCCACTCAGCCCCTTGGCCTGGGTGTGAGGACACGTTTGGGGGTGCATGCATACTGCATACTGCAGGGCTGAGGCCATTTCCCCGGGAAACACGTTGGCCTCACTTCCTGGTCTTTTTGCTACCTGCCGGTTCCTTCCAGGAGCATCCCTATAATTAATCACTCCCGAGCCAACCCAAGACCTCAGTTATCTGCACATCATGAAACGCGGTTATGAGCCACCGACGCCCGGACATTTCTCCTGGTAAGGAGTTCGGGGCCCACCCTGAAAGCTAACATGTAAAAGACAGGCAGGTTCCTGTTTGCCATGTGGGACTTGCCGAGCTCGGTGCCCGTGTCCCTTTAAATCACCCATTACATAAAGGACTAGTTTTTTGGTATTACGCATTCCGCTCCCTTTGCACGACGCAGTTCTAGCTGAACTTGTCCCATTCGACTTTGATCATGTCTTTGTCATCACCAGAGCCACTGGTCTGAGTCATCTAATAGGTTTTCAGAGCACAGCATTTCACTTTCACCCTGGCTCTTTGAGATTTCATTTTTTTAGAATCCAAGCACAATGCATCACAGAAACTGGTCCCCGGCCATAAGCGCCCATCACGTAATACGAGGACAGTGGCTGTCATTTCTCCAGTAGGTACCGTACCATTTGCAATTTCCTCGGATAAACATGTTCTCTTTTGCTGTTAAAAGCAGCCTTTAAGAGATTTGTTTACAACAACATCCAGGGCTTATAATTGTATCCCAAATGCCCAGGAATAATGACGAAATTGGCGATAAAGGTCCCCCCTCTTGTCACCTTTTTGGAAACTAATTTTGTCAGTTGATGTCTGTGAGTGACTCAAGCCAGCGCTAATTGGCGTCATTTCAGGCTAATGTACCTTCCTGAATAGTATTTTGTAATTCAAAAGGAAGTACGGATGTTCTTCAGCTTTCAATGGGTCTGTGTCCTCATAAACCTATTGTAAGTTGAAAATATCTAAAGTCCAAAATGCATTTAATACCCCTGGAACACTCCAGCTTAGCAACAGGGTACACGGAGGGGGAGCAGTAGTTTTCCACTGGGATATGTTTTTGCCGCCTCTGTCCAGCATCCAGACAGGTGAGGTGCGTCGAAGAGAGAGCCAGGGAAAAGACCCAGACTCAAAACTAAAAGTGCTACGGACGCACGTTGTTCTCGAAACCCCCTTAAAGGTGGGAAATTTTCAAGCCCACCATGGTAAGTTGGGAACGGTTTAGAGGGTTCCCTATGAACTGGGAGACTGCTTATGGGTTTGATGATAAGGAGACTCTTTTCTGAAGGATAACGTTTTTGGGGAAATAACTTCTCGAAATGAAGACCCCGTAACAGAATGTCGGGTCTCTGTTGTCTGACGAGGGACCGAGATGGGGGCCGTGGCTCTTGCTAGCCGAAGATGTTAATGTTCTGAAAACAAAATGAAATTGGATTGGGCATGGAAGAGGAACACATTCTTTATGTTAATATAACAGAGGTAGGAAAAGACCCAATGTCTAAATGGTAATCCAGTCCTATAGGGGCATTTGGGAGCAACAATATTTTCCATGTGTTATTTTAAATAGTCATGTATTTTAACCTTCTTTATTATGGCCATCTTTATCCTCAGATTCCAGTTGTGATAGTTGTTCAGCCGTGCTATAAATGGATTCTATTGTCTTATATTATCTAATATAATTAATAATAGGAATAATCTTAGCTAATATCAAGGGGGTGTTTGCTATAGACTGGTCACTGATGGGCTCCTTTATCATCTCTTTTAAAAAATCTGACAACAATTAGTACAATAACGATAGTTCTGTTAAAGATGAGAACATAAACATGGGGAGGTCCAGTGATTGATGAGAGGCTCCATAACACGCAAAACTGTGAATGTAGACAGTTCTGGCTCCGAACTATCGTGCTTTCCATCTCAAACCACATGGTTATAGACGGAAACTCCAAAGTATAGTATACTCGCCACAGTAATTTATAAAATATATATCCCTGAAGAACTGTAATTAAAATATACATATTCATCAACATAAATGTACGTGCATATGTCTCTTACACCCAAGGGAACCATAGACATACTTGCTACTCAGCAGTAGCTCTTGTAGCAGACACGTTCACCCATGCTAGCAGGCAGCTACTGCCGTGTAACAAAACATCCCGGAACTCAGTGACTCATCAAGTATTTATTATTGCTCAAAGAACATTTCTTGTTCCTTTGGGTCAGCTAGCATTCCTGCTGATCAGAGCCAGTCTGGCTGATCTTACTGGATTCCTCACTGCCCTGTGGGGTCAGCAAGGACTGGAACTGCGGGCACTGGCTGGTCTAGCAGGCCTCATAAGCCTGGCTGTGGATTGGCTGTTGGCAGGGCCATGGAGGAACAGGTGAAGTAGATGTCCCCTTACCAGGAGAGGTGGCCACAGAGAGAGGGAAGGAGAATCAATCAATCAATCAATCTATCTATCTATCTATCTCCTGGAATCTAGTTTTGGTACTGAAATGGCATCACGTCTGTGAAAGTCACACCGCAAAGTTTATGGTTACAAGAAATGGTGAGGAATTAAGGCTTTTTTGTTTTCTTTAACCTATCAACCCTGCCTTCTGTTTGTGGTGCATGTAGTCATATAGACATCATTTGCTAGGAACTTATCATAAACAGGTTGGTTCCCTGTTACTCTAACAAGTGGTCTGGGTTGCTCATCTGGGTTAGGAAAGCTGGTCGAGGCGCTTGCCAGGGACTTACAGTCCTCCTGTCTTCCTGCCCCATGGCCTCTACCCTTAACTCTGTGGGTACCTCGGTCACTGTGGTAATGTGAGTCGGGGGCAGGGGAAGGCCCAAGGCTGGGGTACGCCTTCAAAAAGCGCTCTGGGGGGCTCCGGGCAATCCCTGGTGGCACCAGGCTGTGTAGACCTGGGCCACAGTGCTGTCCTGGTGACAGGGAGTCTGGAGAAGAACATTTAGAGGGCTCTACACAGCACCAGGTGTGTTGGTGGGGAAAGAGGAGAAATGGGAGCCAGGTGTGGTGGCCCACGCCTGTACTCCCAGTCCTTGGGAGGCTAAGACTGGAGGATCGCAGGTTCAAGGCCAGCTTCAGCAATTTAGTGACTCCGCTTCAAAATAAAAACAATAAAAAGGTCTGGAGGTGTAGCTTGGAGGTAGAATGGCCCAAGGCTCAATCCCCAGTACTCCAAACAAGTAAGCAAACAAACAAACAAACAAACAATAAAATAAAATAAAATAAAATAAGGCTGGGGTATGGCTCAGAGGTATAATGTCCTTGGGTTCAATCCCCAGTACCACAAAAATTAAAATTAAAATAAGGTTGTGAGTATACCTTGGCGGTAGATGCCCCTGGTTCAATTCCCCAGTATCTACCAAAGAAAAAAATTAGAAATTAAAAATAAAATAGGGCTGGGGTGTATCTTAGGGGGTAGAATATCCTGAGTTCAATCCCAAGTACTAAACAAATAAATAATAAAAAACAAAATAGAGCTGGGGGTGTAGCTTAGAGTGAGAATGCCCCTGCATTTAACCTCTAGTATCAAAATAAATAAATAAATAAAAATAGACCAAAAAAATTAAAAAAAATAAAATAAAAATAAAATAGGGGTGGGCTTGTAGCTCAGAGGTAGAATATCCCTGAGTTCAATCTCTAGTCCCCAAAATAAAAACTTAAAATTAAAGAAATTTAAAATAGGGTTGGGAGTGTAGCTCTGAGATATAATGTCCCCTAGTACCACAAAAAATTAAAAATAAAATATTAAAATAGGGCTTGGGGTGTAGTTTGGAGGTAGAATGCCCCTGGGTTCAATCCCTAGTATCTACCAAATAAAATAAAATAAAATAAAAAATAGAGCTGGAGGTGTAGTTTAGGAGTAGAATGCCCCTGAGTTCAATCCCCAGTACCAAATAAATAAATAAGTAAATAATAGAGCTAGGGGGTATATCTTAGAGGTAAAATGCCCCTGCATTCAATTTCTAGTACTAAAATAAATAAATGCAAAATGAATAAAAGTAAAATAGATAAAAATACCAAATAAATAAATAAGTACCAAATAAATAAATAAGTAAATAATAGAGCTAGGGGGTATATCTTAGAGGTAAAATGCCCCTGAATTCAATTTCTAGTACTAAAATAAATAAATGCAAAATGAATAAAAGTAAAATAGATAAAAATACCAAATAAATAAATAAGTACCAAATAAATAAATAAGTAAATAATAGAGCTAGGGGGTATATCTTAGAGGTAAAATGCCCCTGCATTCAATTTCTAGTACTAAAATAAATAAATGCAAAATGAATAAAAGTAAAATAGATAAAAATACCAAATAAATAAATAAGTACCAAATAAATAAATAAGTAAATAATAGAGCTAGGGGGTATATCTTAGAGGTAAAATGCCCCTGCATTCAATTTCTAGTACTAAAATAAATAAATGCAAAATGAATAAAAGTAAAATAGATAAAAATACCAAATAAATAAATAAGTACCAAATAAATAAATAAGTAAATAATAGAGCTAGGGGGTATATCTTAGAGGTAAAATGCCCCTGCATTCAATTTCTAGTACTAAAATAAATAAATGCAAAATGAATAAAAGTAAAATAGATAAAAATACCAAATAAATAAATAAGTACCAAATAAATAAATAAATAAATAATAGAGCTAGGGGGTATATCTTAGAGGTAAAATGCCCCTGCATTCAATTTCTAGTACTAAAATAAATAAATGCAAAATGAATAAAAGTAAAATAGATAAAAATACCAAATAAATAAATAAGTACCAAATAAATAAATAAGTAAATAATAGAGCTAGGGGGTATATCTTAGAGGTAAAATGCCCCTGCATTCAATTTCTAGTACTAAAATAAATAAATGCAAAATGAATAAAAGTAAAATAGATAAAAATACCAAATAAATAAATAAGTACCAAATAAATAAATAAGTAAATAATAGAGCTAGGGGGTATATCTTAGAGGTAAAATGCCCCTGCATTCAATTTCTAGTACTAAAATAAATAAATGCAAAATGAATAAAAGTAAAATAGATAAAAATACCAAATAAATAAATAAGTACCAAATAAATAAATAAGTAAATAATAGAGCTAGGGGGTATATCTTAGAGGTAAAATGCCCCTGCATTCAATTTCTAGTACTAAAATAAATAAATGCACAAATGAATAAAAGTAAGATAGATAAAAATAAAATAATAAAATAGGGCTGGGGGTAGAATGCTCCTGAATTCAACCCTTACTACCAAAACAATAAAATATAAAATAAGGGTGGGGGTGTAGCTCAGAGCTAAAATGCCCCTGGGTTCAATCCCTAGTACCAAAAAATTAAAAACCTTAAAATTAAAAATTAAAAATAAAATAGGGCTGGGGTACGTGTAGCTCAGAGCTAGAATGCCCCTGGGTTCAATCTCCAGTACCTAAATAAATGATCAAATACATATAAAATAAAAATAAATTAAATAAAGAGGGGCCATGGGAGAGGAGAAACAGCGAGAGTTATAATTTTCTATCAGAGGCAATCATATGCTCTATTTAAACAATTCTCACTTACGTGAAAGAGGGATGAGTTTATTCCTTGTATGTGGAGAGCCACCTGGCCCAGGTGGCGAATTGCCTCTGTGAAAGGCCAGGCGGTGGCCATCTCTGACCCTGCTAAAGCGCCAATCCCCTCACAACTCCTCAACCCCATCACTGCTGGGAGAGAGCCCCCGAGGTGTACCTGGATGGGTGTGGGTGCGTGCCAATAAGACTTTATTGACAAAAAAGTAGGTCGTTACTTATTGTTAAGAAAAAGAACCAGAAGCCGGGCATAGTGGCGCACGCTTGTAATCCCAGCGCTTGGGAGTCTGGGACAGGAGGATCGCACGGGTTCAAAGCCAGCCTCAGCTACTTAGTGCGGTTATCAGCAACTTAGTGAGAACCTGTTTCCAAATAAAAAATAAAATTGGTTGGGGGTGTAGTGTGGAGGTAGAGGTCCCTGGGTCCCATCCCCAGGACCACAAAAAAAAAAAACCAAAACAAAACAAACAAAAAACCCCAAAAAACTAGAAACAGGCAATTCACAGGCTCTGCCACCAAGGTACAACGTAAACAGGACTAGAAAACGTCCACCATTTTCCTCCCTAGAACAGCAATCTCGGTAGTCTCCCACCAGCAGTACTGTTTTCTAGGTACTATTTATGCCCTGACCAAGCAATCTTTCCAAGCAGCAGGAAAATCTATTCCTTACTGTTCTCTGAAAGCCCAGTAAAATGTCAAATAAAAAAATGAAAAACATAACAAGCAAAAAATGCCTTTGTTTATCTGAACAATGCAAGTGAATCTCGCTTCCACAGATATTACCAAACACTCGTGTTCACGTTTACCAGCGTGGAGGCTCGGATCCCCCTCCCTAATCCCTTCACTTCTAAATGCTCTGCTCCGGACGTGTCCGTCCCTCGCCCACCCCCACCCACTCCTAGACCAAGAGCAAGGTGTGCCCCGGTCCGGAGCTCCAGGGCTGGACCCTCTGTTGGGCTCTCCTCCCCGGCAATGGGCATTCCCGTGGTCACCCGCTGAGAAATCTCCAATTGCACTCTGGCAGTAGCAGTAGTGGAAACACCTTGGTGTTATTTACACAGAGCGAAGCAGGTGGCCCCCCAGTGTGGCAGGAAAGCGTCCCCCTTATTCGTGGATACTTGACTCTCCTTCCAGTGTACCCCACTGATGTCTCAGGGAGGGCTGGTGGAAATGTCTCTGTTTAGCTCAGTACTGAGCGAGCCCGGGCCGGGTGGGATGTCCCGACGGGAGAGGGTTGGAGAGGCTGTGCGTGGTGGCGCACGCTTGTCACCCGAGTACTTGGGAGGCTGAGGCAGGAGGAACTCAAGTTCGCGGCCAGCCTCAGCTTCTTAGGCCTTCTGCGGCTTAGTGAGACCCTGTTTCAAAACAAAGAATAAAAATAGACCTGGGGGGTGTACCTCGGTGGTAGAATGGCCCTGGGTTTTACCCCCAGACTGAAAAAAAAAAAAAGAAAGAAAAAAGAAAAATAAAGAAGGAGGGAGATGGTGGACACTTTCATCTTTTTTCCCCTTTCTAAATACCTGCAGACCTGTTCTGTTCAAAATGCATACTGAGCTTTAAAGGAAACTATTCCTTTAAAGAAGGTGGTGGTGGTGGTGGGGGTGGAACCTCTTGATGAATGCAAATTGACATTAAATGGAGTTTGAAAAAAAACGATGAAGGTTTTTAAATATGATTATAATCAGTGAGAATCGTGGAGCAGAGTCACATCATTATTGATCTGCCTCATGGGGGTGGGGACAAAGAACTGCTGCGAATTAATCAGAAAAGGAGATTTCTCTGTCACGCTGGCCGTTGGCAAATCCTCCCCCAAGTCCACTCTGCCCTGGGCCCCCTGACCTGCTGGACCTTCCGCCAACCTTTTGACCCGCTTAGATTCAACCCGCTACCCCCCCCCCCACACACACACACCGGGACTACAGTCATCTGGGGGGTGGGAGGCATCTCCGAGCAGCGACCCTATTTGAGAGTTTGCAGAATGGAGTGGGAAAACATCCTATTGCGCGGGCCGATATGGACCCCGATGGACTCGTCTTCCTGCATGAGGGCCACATGGCCGTGTTTAACTGAGCAGCTGCTATGTGCCGCACAGTGTTTTGGGTGTTGGGAACACTGCAGGGATGGAGACTGGCTTCTGGGAGAGATGATGGCCCAGGTGAAGGGGGCGGGGCCTCTACGCAGGATGCGTAAAGGGGAAGAGGGAGAGTCTCCTCCTGGGAGGACCGCCGCCATTTGGGGGATCTGGTCCCAGATCTTGAGCGTGGGTGTCTGCGGCAGCAACACATTTCATTCTACCTCCCTTGCAGGAAGAACTGGGATTTGTCCTGTTGGATGGATGGGAAACGGGTACCCAGAGGCACAGAGAGAGGGCGACCTGCCCAGGTGTCTCGGCTCCGCCTCTGCAGGGAGGTGGGCTTCCGCCTGCCTCTGGGCCTTGCTGCCTGCTTCGGCTCCAGGCTAAGGACGGGAGCTCCTCCAGGTGATGGGCCTCTGCCTCCCGGGCAGCCTGAGTCCTCCTGACCCTTGCTCTCAGCCCCTTCTGATCTGAGTCCCAAGGACACAGGTGGCCTGGCCAGATTTACAGCAAACGCAGTGGGTTCCCCTTCTCCACTGGACACGAGGAGAGCCAAAACCACGCAGAGCATGAGTGTCCGGGCATGTGCACCCCCAGAGCCAGGGCCTTCGCCACTGGCCATCCCTGTGTCTTTCTTCCAAACGACTTTGAACTCGGTGCAGACTGAAGTGCTCCATCCCGCTGCAGCCACAGGAAGCCATTTATGAGACCCAAGTCACTCTTTCCCCCATCTTAAACACACCCTGGGATCAGGGGAAAAGCCTTCAAGAATTCTCTTGGTCGGTCAGGCATGACAGCATACGCCTGTAATCTCAGTACTTGGAAGGATGAGACAGGAGGATTGCAAATTGGAGGACAGCCTCAGCAACGTAGTGAGATGCGGCAACTTAGTGAGGCCTTGTTTTAAAACAAAACCAAAAAAAGGATGCCAGGCCTGGTGGCACACACTTGTCATCCCAGCATTCAGGAGGCTGAGACAGGAGGATCCGAGTGCACGGACAGCCTCAGCTACTTAGTGAGGCCCTTTGCAACTCAGTGAGACCATGTTTCAAAATAAAGAATAAAAAATAGGGCTGGGGGTGTATGTAGCTCAGAGCCAGAATGCCCCTGGGTTCCATCCCCAGTACCAAAAAAAAAAAAAAAAAAAAAAAAAAGGCTGGAGGTATAGGTATAGCTCAGAGGCGGAATGCCCTTGGGTTCCATCCCCAGGACCAAAAAATAAATTTAAAATAGAGTTTTCCCAAGCCCTTTCCAATTCTCCCAAGGGTTAGACTGACACCCGTGCCCATTTGCATCTGTTGTGAATGAGCTGGTCTAGGGAGGCCAGCCCAGGGGCTCACTTGTGCCCAGGGAGCCCAGAGTGCGGGCTGTCCTGCCCTTGCAGGTGGGTGGTGGCACCTGACTCCATCCCCGCTTTCATAGACATCTCCTTCTGTGCCTCTGGCCTCTTGGTGCTGTCTGTTTGTGTCCTTCGGCGCCACTTCAAAACAAGCAATAAACGTCTTCTTCCTGACATCTGGAAGAGGCCCCAGGTCCTCAGGGCGAGGCTGCGCCCTCGCGTGGAGTGCCCCAAGCTCCCGGCCGTTTTGAGCAAAGGTCTCGCGCCTCTGTACCCGGCTCTGCCAACCAGCTGGTCCTGGTGGACAGCGTCCCAGCTATGTGAGGGGAGAGGGCCAGGACGAGAGGCCGAAGACACCTGTGCCCTCCTGGTCACCGCGGGGAGCTGCGCTGCCCAAAGCCTAGGGAACCGGGGAAGCGGGATCTCTGCGGGCTTCTTAGAGCCAGTCTAGGTTTGGGACACTCAAAGCAACAGAAGGGTAAGACATCCCTTCCCAAGGCTCCCCAGGGGAAAGGAGAACATGGCCCTTTAGGCCATCGGGGGCAGTTTTTATTTATGTAAAATATTATATACATAATATACACATATTAATACGTTAAATACATATATTATTATAACATTACATATTATATAATGCATTAAATTTATTAAATATTAAATGTAATGTAGTATATTAAATATATCGTAAATAGCTGGGCGTGGTGGCACACGCTTGTAATCCCTGTGCTTGGGAGGCGGAGACAGGAGTATCACGCAGGTTTGAAGCCAGCAGAGCTGGCATAAGAGACCCTGTTTCCAAATAAAAAAGTATATAAAATAGGTCTGGGAGTGTAGCCCGGAGGTAGAAGGGCTTCCAGGAACCCCAGTACCACCAAAAAATAAAAATAAATATATCGTAAATAAATTTAATATATAGTAAGTTATATGTTATAACATATGTAACATATATAGTCCAAATGTTTTATAAATATATATTTTATATACTATGTGTTTTCATTATGTTTTATGGTTATATGTTTTCATTATCATATTAATATATATTATTATTTATAGTTATATTTATATTCTATTCCTTATAAGTGTATTATTATTTTCATTATATTTTTATTAGCCGGGCATGGTGGTACACACTTTGACCCCAGCATTTGGGAGGCTGAGACAGGAGGATCGTGGTTTGTGGACAGCCTCAGATACTTAGGCCCTTTACAACTCAGTGAGACCCTGTTTCAAAATAAAGAATAAAAAAATAGGTCTGGGGGTATCGCTCAGAGGTAGGATGCCCCTGGGTTTCATCCTCAGTACCTCATAAAACTATATTAGTATTTATATTTATAGTATTATATATTTATATTATGTTTATTAATAATATTATACATATGGTTTACGTTATATATTTATATTATCATTTGTATTATATAGCTTGTGTGTGTATGTGTGTGTGTATGAATCTGTATATGATACTGGAGATTGAACCCAGAGGCATTCTAACTCTGAGCTATATACCCCTAGCCCTATTTTATTTTAATTTGGAAACAGGGTCTCAATGGGTTGATAAGAGTCTTACTACTTGCTGAGGCTGGCCTCGAATCAGCCTCCACATACTGGGATTACAGGAGTGTGCCACCACACCTGGCTTAGTTTTTATTTATTTTATTTTTATTATTTATTTATTTATTTTTGTGGTACTGGGGATGGAACCCAGGGGCATTCTACCTTTGAGAGACACCCCAACCCTAATTTTTATTTATTTTTT
Organism: Muscardinus avellanarius; assembly: GCF_963383645.1. NCBI lineage: Eukaryota > Metazoa > Chordata > Mammalia > Rodentia > Gliridae > Muscardinus > Muscardinus avellanarius. Next base: position 24,006,606 of record NC_137805.1, on the reverse strand, counting down.
AATTAATTTATTTATTTTTTGGTGGTACTGGGGTTCCTGGAAGCCCTTCTACCTCCAGGCTATACTTCCAGAACTATTTCATATTTTTATTTGGAAACAGGGTCTCTTAAACCAGCGAGGCTGGCTTCGAACCTATGCGATCCTCCTGTCTCTACCTCCCAAGTGTAGGGATTACGAGCGTGCGCCACCACGCCCGGCCCGAATTTTTATTTTTAAAGAGATTTTTAATTGTATATAAAATTTCAGATTGACGGGAAAGTTTAAAGATAATAGAGTTCCCGCATCCTCCTCACTCAGGTTCTTCGTTCACTGGTCTGGCAGATCTGATTCACTCAAGGAGATGTTAACCACTGATACATTATCAGGAGGAAACTTCCCAGGGTCCTTTTGGGTTTTCTTAGTTTCTCCGTGCTCAGGTCCTGGTCTGGGTATCCGCTCAGAATCCCACAGGACATTTGCCATCATGGCCCCTTTGGGTTCCCCTGGCTCTGAGTGTGTGTAGACGGTCTTTCTTTCCCACAGTTGTCCAGAGGCATCAGTTGGGGTGTCCCGGTGCAGGAATGAGCGATGCTTTTCTTGTGAGCAGAGGGGACTCACAGTGTTGGGCAGGGAGACCCCGGAGGGATGCGCTATGCCCCTCACATTACCCCCGTGGTCCATGCGGCCATCCTGCCTTCTCGCTGTTGATGTTGACCTTGGTCACCTGGCCAAGGTCACGTCTGCAGGTCTCTCCATTAGCCAAGCTTCTGCCCGCCGTGATTCTGACACCTCCCCCCCCCCCCAAGCATCCAAGGCCCGCCTCTTTGCTGTGCTCCCGCGCGGCCTTCCTTCAGAGGCACAGCCTGCCCGCTGTCCCCGGGGCCCCCGCCCGCACACCCCACAACTGCTCCCTCTGATGCTTTAATTAGTATTTCTGGGACACGGTCAACTTCGGCCTTCTCCAAGTTAAAAGGTGAGATCAAGTTCACACGGTGTTTACCCAAACCGAACTGTTATTGGGGAAATAAATTACTTATATTTTCCCTCGAATGTATTTGATGGGAATGGCATTAGAAATCTCGCTGAGAAAATATACCTTGAGCTTATAATCAGAGAAGAGATGTTACCTATAAAAAAAGAAAATAAAGAGCCAAAGGGTACATTTCTGCACGGAAGCCTATTTTAAATTTTATGATTTTCCCTGCACTATGTCATCAGCTTCCATCCCCTCTCCCGGTATTTACGAGCAGGTGGGCACAGCTTTCTCCCCCTCGGAGAGCCATTGAAGCAGGGCCGCATGCGTCAGCTTCTCCCCCAGCGAGCGCAGGGCTGGCGGAGGCTCAGCGTGGAGATGGGTGGCCTCGGGTCCTCATAGAGAGGGAGAGATATTTCTCGGGTAATAGATTCATAATTTTTTAAGGTAGAATTCTTGAAGGTTGTTTTTGCATAGTGAGGTTAAAAAATGTCTCAAACTCACAGGAAGGATCTTGGCTGCAGATTTTTGACGCCAGCCACTGCTCAGTCCCCGCCCTTTCTTCTTTGTGGCAGGCCTCCGGAGCCCGCTGACATCCTGGTAAATCCATTCCTTTTTCTGGGCCTGTTCAAGATTCTCCAAGGGGTGAATGGATGTGGTGGTCCCTTTCTCTGCCCATCGGTAGCCATGTAATGAACAGAGAATCTATTTGTTGTTGTTTTGGCACTGGGGATGGAACCCAGGGGCATTCTACCTCTGAACTACATTCCCAGTCCTGTTTGTTTTCCTTTATTTTGAAACGGGGTCTCGCTAAGTTGCGGAGGGACTCACTAAGTAGCTGAGGCTGGCCGTGAACCTGCGATCCTCCTGTCTCAGCCTCCCAAGTTCTAGGGTTATAAGCTTGCGCCACACACCCGACTCTGAATCGAGGATCATGCATCCATCTGTCCCTGGCTCGGCCCCTGAGCTACCTGGGCCAAAGACTCCATCTTCTCCTCTCAGCTTCTTCTCTGTCTTCTCCCAGTTCTAGAAGAGGTCAGTACAGAGGCATCTTCCTGGGTTGCCTGACTTGTCCTATCAAGGAACTTTCTCCTGGAGGTCACCCTCCATGTGGGGGGCCCTTCCTCACCGGCCCTTGGTCCTCCAGTGATGGGCAATTATTTTTTTTGGAGGGGGAGGGAGGAAAAAGTTTACTCTTGTCCCTTTCTGAACTACATGCTATTGACAAACTTGAACAATAAAAGCCAACGTTTGTGATTTTCTGTTCCCTTCCCAGCTTAAGAAGAGAAAAAATAAGGTATTTTTCCCCTATCTTTTTTTTCTCTGTTCTGAAGATCTTGAGAGAAGCAGGAGCATAACAGAACTCTCATCTAGAAAATGTCCCCGAACCCGCAATTACCGGAGCGCAGCAGTCCTGTTCAGAACCGGAGGACGCGTTTCTACATAATGCCTCTTTTAAAGGTTATTATTACCTGCCTCCTGCCTCCTGCGCCTCTCATCCCTTCCCTCTCGCATTTATTAGAGGCCAGCACAGGCTTCTCACCCAGAAAGAACCTTCAAAATAATGAGCTATACTTAATAGTCTTTTCTAGTGGTTAGGGGACCATTCGGGGAAGAGAATGGATAGCCTTGGGTTCTTGATAATGGACAGAATGGGAGAAGTAGTTTAGAGATGAGATGGACTAATAATTTTTCAAAATAGGCTTTTCTTTTTTCTGAAGGTTGTTTTCCATGATTGTCTGAACAGCCCTTACCTAGGACAGAAGGGCGCTGGGTACTGTTCTCCCATGTTCTTTCCTGCCTGAGAACTTTGTCCCTGGAACCTTTTGGAGATCTCAAAAGTTATTCTCCTTGGAGGGCTTCTCAAGACCACCCCCACTATTGTGAGGTTCCCCCTTTCCACATGAAGATGTTTTTATTGTTAAGAATGACTCATCTCAAATCAACATGGCACCAGCTGCCAGCTCTGATTCAGTGGTACCCAGGGATTCAGTACTTTGAGCTAGGTGCAGGAGGCCCCAGTCCAGACACAGCATCTCCAGGGCCATGCCCCTCCGCACATCCAGTCCCAACCAGCATCCCCTACTCCACCCCAAGGTGGGATGGGCTGATACAACAGGCAGTTGGCTAAATGCCAATTCCTTGTAAACAAGGGGCATACGTATTTGTTATATATATTCATTACTTGTTATATTCATTGATATTTATATTTATTTATTATATTTATTGTTTATTATATATATTTATTGGCGCACTATAGTTTCATATCCTAATGTGGATCATGTTGACGGTGGCGTACATTCCCACGGTACTTGGTGCCCGCCCTGCTTCCCCTTTCCCTCCTCCCAATACTGAGTGTCCAGGTTAGCAATGTTATATTCACATGTATACACATATTAGAATGCAGCTATTCTATTAATGAATCTCAGGCTTCTTCCTCTCCTCTCCTTCCTCCCTGGCTTTGCTGAGGTTTCCCCTCCATTGTCTGGAGTCCCTCTGGTATCCCTAACACTCGCTAGCTCGAGCATATTAGAGAGCACATACATCCCCTCTCTCTGTGCGCTTGGCTGACCTCACTTAACATGATGTTCTCCAGGTCTTTCCATCTTCTTGAGAAAGACACGATTTTGTTCTTTATTACTGAGTAGAACTCCACTGTGTGTATTTCCCACAATTTGTAATCCATTCATCTGCCGATGGACACGTAGGTTGGTTCCATATCTTGGCTACCGTGAGATGTGCTGCTATGCACATGGGTATGCGTATGGTGCTATAGTTCTCTGATTTCACCCCCTTTGGAATGATACCCAGAGTGGTCTAGCAGGTCCATTCCCAGTTTTCTAAGGACTCTCCACACTATTTGTTACCATAAGACTCATAGTTTGTCTGAAATTCAAATGAACCAGGCATCCCTTCCTTTAAGGGGACTCAGTGGGGCCCCCAGGCCTTCTGCAAAATCCTCCCTGGGTGATTCCAGGTGCTGGGGAATTTCAGATCTGAATCCACTTTTTTGTCCTGACCCTTTTGAGTTCCTCCTCAGGCCTGCCCAGTTGGCCTGGGGCCTTCTTCTGGCAGGGTTGATTTTCAGGCTGTCATTCCAACCCTTGGCTGGTTACGTCTTATGAGGCACAGGGCCGATTCCCACCTGCCCGGCATCTGGACCCCCAGTATCTGTGGACCCAGTACGTTTTGATTTCCTTCTTTCTCCCCATCCTGGGCTGCAGGACACAGATGAGACTCCTTCTCCACAGGGTGCTGTGTAGCAGCTGGACGCCTCGAAAAAAGGGGAGGGCTTTGGGGGCCTTTACCGTGTTATTTTTCCAGTGGTGACCACACTCATGTTATTTATTTATTTATTTATTTATTTATTTATTTATGTGACTGGGAATTGAACCCAAGGACATTCTACCTTTGGACTACACCCCCAGCCCTTTTTTATTTTGAAATAGGATCTCACTGAGTTTGGGAGGGCCTCCCTTACTAAGTCGTTGAGGCTGGCCTTGAACCTGCAATCTGCCTATCTCAGTCTCTCAAGTGCTGGGATGGATTATAGGCGTGCCCCCCCCCCCCCAGCCGTGTTCCTTCCTTTCAAAGCTTACTCCTGGAAGAAGAGGGGTTAACTTCCTTTTCTCTTTGAAACTCCCGAGGGAGCAAAGGAACCTCAGAACTGCACCCTCTGGCTTAGAAAATCTACTCTGAACCCACCATCAGCACGGCTTCCATACAGGGCACATTCCTACACTATTTTAAATTTTATTACCACCACATACTACTTCATTTCCCTGCGCCCTCTCCCCTCACATGTATTAGAGGCTGGGTAGGGGTTTCTTTCCCTGAGAAGTTTCATGATAATGAAGTGTACTTGACAGCGCTCACGGCCACGCGGGATGGGAGAGTGTTTTGTAAGGAAAATGGATGGCTTTGTTTTCCTCTGTAGGAGAGAAAGATGTGAGACGAAGTTGACTAATAATTTCTCAAAATAGAAGTTTTGAAGGTTGCTTTTGCATAGAGAGCGCCAAGCTCCTTGAAATGAAGGAAAGTGTGTGAGCATTAAAATGATTATTACCCCGCTCCCCTGCAGGCGGCCGGGGCCGGCCCACCTCACCGGTCCTGTTCCTTCCCCTTCTTGAAGATCCACTTTAAAAAAAAAAAATTATTTTTATGGGGGGTGAGGCGATCCACACAGCATCGGCGGGCGCGGGCGCCCCGCTCTCTGGTCCTTGTCCTTGATGGCTGTCTGTCCCATTTCTTTATTATCTTTCCGTCAGCACGCAGGGAAGGCGTTACCTTAGTTTGCTTGGCGATCCTTTAAGCTGGGTGCGCTCTGCTTTCAGATTTGAATTTAGTAATCACATATGTTTGGAGATAAGCAGGGGAGATGTTTCAAGTGAATTTGCAGTAACAATGACTTAATCTCCCCCCCCCTTTGTCCCCCCCCCCACCTTTCATGTCTGTCTACTGGGTCTCAGTTGTACTGGCTTGGTTGGGGTCCGGCTCTTTCCGCAAGCTTTCGGTGACTTCCGTGACTTCTGTTGAGAGATGATTTGGGAAAGGGAATCCCATTTTCCCAGAGTATAACCAGAGCAGATAGTGCTGGGCCTGGTGCACGGCTCTTGTTCTCCTTGCCAACTCTGCACCCCCAGGTCCAGGGCTGGGATCTGGGACCCGGCTGGTTCTAGGGGTCTCTACAGATTGGCTTCTCTCCTCCCTAGAGATATCTGCATGCTTGTTTTTCCATTTCTTCTGCACGTTATAGGCGTCATCTCTACAGCGCCACGTGCCTCCCAGGATTCTCCTCTCCCTCGCTACCTGCAGCCCTTCTCTGGGCGGAACTTTCTGGATGTTTCTTTGTACTTTTCTGCAGCCGGGAGAGAAAGGCTGTGAATCCTGGGGCTCCTTCTCTGCGCTGCTCTAAAACCTGCAGAGGAGTAGAAACCGTCAGGAAGGATGTCGGGACTTTTGACTTACCTCCCAGCTGGACTTTCAAGGTGGTCCTCCTAGACCAATCACTGTTAAAAAAAAAAAAAAAAAAAAAAAAAATCTAGAGTTCCTGATGTGTTTTTGGTAGAATTATTTGAAATTATTTCTTTGAGATCCTCTCTCTTTCTCTCCCACATACAGGTAGGTAGTCCTACCTGCATTTTTTCAGGTGGGCTTCAGGGTTCAGGGGCAAGCAGTGCTTTTAAATATCCAGTTCATTCTACCCCGACTGATCACATTTCCTGGAAGATTAGGGCTCTGCTCTGAGGCTGGTGAAGGTTCTGAAGTAGAAAGTCCTCTGAGTCCAGCTTCACATCATAAAGGAGAGAATTTCTAAAGCTGGTGCCAGGACAAAAGCCTCTTCCTAGAATCCCGCAGGAAGCGGCCCACCTCCTCCTATTATCCCTCTCTCCTTTGTGACTCCGGGCTCAGTTTCCAAGTTACACATGACCTTGAAGTCCCACCCCCATCTCTTTTCAAAGCAAGGCTGAGCTAACTAAAGCTAGGTGTCTCAGCCTCCACTTTGGTCTGAAAGAACTCATGATCGTCCCCCTTTATTATTATTATTTTTTTTATGGGAAGCCATAGAAACCAGGTAGAGGCTTTTGCTGAGAAAGTATCCCTAGAGCTACCTTGCGGGGAATCGCGAGTACCTAAGGACTCTTTCTTTTGAGCTGGAAATCTTAAGGAAAGATGAGGCCAAGTTGAAAGTATTTCAATGATCCCAGTTGAGTTTCTTTTCATTATAAAGAAAACAGTATCTATAAAATAAGTCAGAAGGCATTTATTGTAGAGAAAATCTCGGTTATCAACTTTTTTTTCTCCTTTTTATGGTACTGGGAGTTGGTAACCCAGGGGCATTCTACCTCTGAGCTACATACACCCCTATTCTTTTAAATTTTTTATTTATTTTTGTTTTGAAGCAGGGTCTGGCTAGTTTTCTGAGTGTCTCCCAACTTGCCAAGGCTGTGCTTGAACCTGCAATCCACCTGTCTCAGCCTCCCAAGAACCAGGATTACGGGTTTGCATCCCTGGGCATGGCTGGTTGTGAACATTTTCAAACTTTTATTTGGGGCAACATCTTTCTCTCTTTCCCCTCCCTTCGTCTAGGTTTTCTGAGTAAGATTTAAGAATCCCATCCCGGTACCAGGCTTTCCACTGCTGAAAAATTGCAGGCTGTCTCTTCCACTGATATTACTCAGAACCCTTTGATCAGACAAAGGTCTTTAGCTGTGCAGACACCGGCCCTTTCCCTTGCATCACAAAAGGCAAGAAAGAGTTTTGAGGTGGCAGGATCTTTGGGTGAGAAAAACAACCCCAAAGCTCCAAGAGGTGGAATTTCTAAGCAGGTGGAGGGGGGGGGGCAAATACTGAGAAGACTTCTCCATTTTCTTCTGGTTTCCTTGTCAAATTAAGTGTTATAGTCTGAATTTCTGCGTGAGTGAAGACCTAGATTCTCCCTCAACATTTATCTTTACATATAGCCCGAACGCAGAAGGTTTTTCTTTTTTTCTTTTCCCAAGGTGATTAGAAAATCAAAATTGATGAGGCCAACCCCTCTGTTTTCTTGCCCGTCTCTATTTCTACTTTGACAACAGCCTCTTTCCAGGATTAATGAGGAATCGAAGGCAAGATCTTATTATTGCCGACATGGATCCGTTTCTCCCTCTTAAGGATGCAGAACTTCAGGAAAAACGAGCGCTCCCCAGGACCTCAATTGTATTTCGAGAAACGGATTGTCATTTACGGACTCATTTAGTAATGAGAAACATCGAAAATAATCATGGAAATTACAGGTGTTCTCGGTTTCTGTCTCGGTGTTATAGATTGTAAACCGCACTTTCGGCAATTATACGATGTCTCTCTTCGCCCCTCTCCGCCGGCTCCCGAAGTCCTAGGTAGGGGCTGCAATCTGGGCGCTAACCCTAAGGGTCGATGTGAACAGGAGTGTCCACCATGACTCTTTCAGGAAAAGAAAGAAAGAAAGGAAAAAAAAAAAACTGACAGGGACTTGATTAGGTGATTGCTTTTCATCAAAGGAAGAGAAAAGAGCAGAGTATTGCTACGCAAAGTACTTGCTGAAATAAAATGTCTGATTACTTTGAAGAGTCAGACTTTCAGAAAATCCTGCAAGGGGAGAGGAATCACGTCAGTGTACGGCTAGGTTTGGATAAATGGATTTTTCTGCTCTTCCGGCCACATTGGTCTGAGTGGGGAAGAAGGGCCGAGGCCTCGTGGCCTGCGCCCCCCTGGGTGGCCTTGTGAGACTCATCCTAGCAAGCCCTCAGGCTGTCCATTGCTGACATCCAGCAGGATCCGGTACCGGGGCTGAGCTCGGAGCTCATCTCTGCAGCTCTAATCATTGTATAATTACATCCTAATTTTCTTCTCTTCAGCTAAGTGTACACGACATCGACTCTGTAGAATGGCCTGCCTTCAATTATTAACAATGAGCCGGTATCTCATTCCAAGGCAAGGCTGGCGCGTGTGTGCGTGAGGGGTGGGTGTCTGGCCTTTTCTTCCCCCTTCCCTCATCTCCTTTCCTTCTCACTGACATCTCTTGGATTCTGCACAGAACTGAACATGACTGAAACATGTCAACAGGACTCCTGGCTCATCCCCGTCCAACACCACCCTCACTAGTGTAGGTTTAGGGAGAAAGACCTCTGGGGGTAAAGCCATCCAAGTATTTCCTTTTCATTGAAAAATAAATAAATAAAAGAGAGCTGAGAGAAGTACCGACAGGTGCTTTCAGGGGTGAAAGGCTGACCAGGCCGCACAAGAGGCATTGAATTCTCTGTGGGGCTGGTGACGTGGTCCTCTCCTCTGGTCAGCCACAGGAGAATTATTTCCTCTGAATGTCTGTGCGTGTGTTACTCTGCCTCCAGGAGACGGGGCACACGGGGTGGGGCTCCATCGCTACTCTTATGCCGTGGTCTCAAATCAAGTCACAATCACTTCAGACCCCACCACCACCAAAAAATATGGCGGCCTGAACTCCAGGGCTTCCCCTGCCACCAACTCTCTCTCTTCGCCTCTGACTACAGCTAATGGCTCAGCACCATTATTTTTCCTGTCAGAATTAATAGGGAGATATTCTTTTCCTAAAGCCATTAGTTAAGTAATGTTGCTTACAGAATTGCTGAAACGGGATAACACCTCCTCCTCCCGGGTGTAAATCTTAAGAAACGATGAGGAAATTGCTTAAACACGTCAATTATATCCCAAAGCCTGAACTTTTTTCTCTCCACAATTTTCATTTAGATTAAGAAAGTTGGAAATTAATGATCCATAAAGTAGATTCTCTTGATTTAGTTTTGGCACCAAAGAATTCACACAAAAAAAATAGCTCCCCTCCCTCCTACATTTAGTCCCCCCCTTTTTTTCTCCGACAATGCGTCCTGTCTTTATTTTAGAGCATTTTCTTATTCTCTGGACATGATTTAAGTTTTAACTTACCAAAAGATTTTTAAGCATACTTTCCCACTCCAAAAACGATTTTTTTGGGGGAAGAAAATGATAAGTGAAGTGTTCTCAAACTGATTGCCTTGCATCAGAGAAAGAGGACACGAGAAAAACAGAGAAAAGTGCTTTCTAAAAGAGAGACTCAGATGATTACCCAGAAGAGGCAAAGTTCCAAAGAAGAAAGAGAGAGAGAGAGAGAGAGAGAGAGAGAGAGAGAGAGAGAGAGAGAGAGAGAGGAAGATAGCAGTATAGAAACACTCTAGATTTGGTTAGAAATGCAAAAACATATTTTTCTCTTTTTTGCATGAGCCTCTCAGTTTCTCTTTGCCAAAGAAACAGAAGCAGAGTTACCTGTGTGGGGAGATTTATGCTGTCTGTCAGTAGTTTTTCTCAACCTCTGATTAGAACAGTGATAGGCTTTTAGCTTTGCCCGATGGGCACATTCTAGGGGTTTTACTTAGTTGTTTCCAGTCCAAATTTTTGAGCCAATATCATGATTTTTCCTCCCAACTCATGGCATAGAACAGACATGATTGCCACGGTGAAGACAGCACATGGGTATGTCCAGGGCAGCTCGCTGAGGCCCCCAGAGTGAGGCTGGTGCACACCCTCCTCACCTTCTCCATGTACATACAAATTACATACAAATTACATACAAACACAGACTAACGCTCCTTTTTTTTTACCAAAAGGATCATGCTATAATAGTATAGTAACTGGCAACTCTTTTCGTCTTAATTTATAAAAACCTCTAAACATATATATATATTTATTACATATCATATCATATATTATATATATAATTTTAATAGTGGCATAAAAATCCCACAACTTAGAGGTACTATCATTTATTTATTTATCCAGCCTTTACAGATGGGTGTTCACCTTGATTCGGTTGTTTTCTTACCTATCGCTGGAGTCGCCGTTCTTGTTCAGTTTCTCAAGGTCATTTCTGGATTGACAGTTTTTTATTCCTTAGCTCATCTTATAAGATATTACTAAATTATTTTTCAAAAACAGGTGATGCCCTCTCCTATAAACATCTTGTAAACGGTCTCTTTCAAAAAGAAACTTTGCTTCAACCAAAGGGAAGAAGCCAGGGGGAAATGTTGCCATTGGGATCTTGGGCTCACTGGACTTTCCTAAATAACCAGGGCTCACATCCTGGCTTCTCTTTGGCTAAATTCAGGCCATGGAAGTGTCGATCAGCACGGTGTGGCTGTTGTTACTTTGAAAACTAATGATCAATGTCTTAACACATAAGGTACCAATTTCTAGTTGGTCTTTTGCTACGGATCTCACTGGAGCTGAGGGTCAGCTGCCCCCAGAGGCTGGGCACAATGTCCACTCACCACAGCCCCTGGCACCCTCTCTCACGTCTGACTCCTGGCTCTTGGGTTTCAATAACAGCATCTCAACCTACCCTTTACCTTACTGACCCTGGGGCCAGATGGTTCTGTCCTCCCAGGTCTCTACTCATTCCAGGCCAGGCCTAGAACTCTCCTCCCCAGACCCCAAACTCTGAATCAGTACAAAATATCTCTAGGCATTACTCCTGGGGGACAACCACCATTGTAAACAAACCCAGGCAATACACTTTCTTGAGTCAATTTTAAGATAAACTTATTGAAGAAGGTCCCTGGGCAGTATCGATGATTTCTCTGGATATAGAAGAAAAGCTGTAGAATTCTGAACATGGCTGAATCCCAGGTCTCTGAAACGTCTCGGGGCAGCCCCATTCTCCATGATGGAAACATCACAGAGGAGGAAGTGACCAAAACAGGTTCATCCTGGGGGCAAGGATGCCGAGGACCATGGTTACAGGTGCTTCAGAAGTTGAAGCTTTGCCTAATTACACACACACACACACACACACACACACACACACACAAGACTAGATATTGGATGGGGTGGGATGAGGTCTAGCGCAAAGGTGGACCTTGCCTTTGTGCGCCGTGGAGCTCTCCGATGGTTTCTTTTGCTCCCGCCTCACTGGCCGAGCTGGGGAGGGGGAGCTCGCCTGCCCTCTGGGATTGCTCTCTTGCTCTCTTGCAGAATCCCCCCCTCCCCAAGAAGGGAATTCTGAGGTGTGCGGCCAGGCAGGCAGAAGGCTGCCAGCGCCCTGCAGGGGCTCTCCTCTGACAGCACAACCTACTTCTCTTCTAATGAGCACCCTATCTCTTTTCTCATTCAATTAATGGAGAAGTATTAATTCTTCCCCCAAAGCTATTAGTTAAGTCACCGCACTCTGAAATTGCTGAAACAGAATAATTTCTCCTTCATTCCGGGGCGTAAATCTTGAGAAAGGGGGAGAAGCTGCTGAGGTTTATCGACCCCATCCCGGGGAAGAGACCCACGGAGACCCTTTCCACTCGGCAACAAGCACTTCTGAAAATACCGACGGGCAAAATGGATTGCCCGGTTTCCATCTCGGCACCTCAGGCTTCAAGTAGCATTTATTATTATTATTTTTTAAATCGTCTCTATTTTTCTTCCCCACAATTGCAGAATCCCATTTGGACTCCGTCTTATGAGGTCGTGCTCTTATTGTCTGTACACGATCAAATTTTTAACTGAAAGCAAGATTTTAAACATCATTTTGCCTTAAACATAAGTTTAGGTAAAGGATGTCCAGGCAGGGAGAGAGTTCAACCTCATCACCTCTCATCAGAGAAATAGAAAAGAGACGAGAGGCACTAGGAAAAGTGGCTGCTGATGAAAGAACAGGTTCGTGTGTGATTACTCAGAGGCAAACTTTCCAAAGACTGCATGAGGGTGGCACAGAAATACCCCAGACGGTACTTGATAAATGCAATTCTCTGGCCCTCTCCCGGGTCGGTCCGTCCCTGCCTGCAGAGCTAACGCTGAGGGCCACACGCCGCCACCCACCGATTTCTGATTATTTTCTGATTGGCACCAGCTCCCAACATCTCCTGTCCTTTTTTTTTTTTTTTTTTTTTTTGCCCGAGAGAAAGCAGCATCTCTCTGCTGTCAATTTCAGCTAGATTGCTTCTCCTAAAGAGATTTTTATAAGCAGACAAACAAACAAACAAAAAAATTGTAACAGGATTGCAGAAACAAACTAATTTACTGTCAAACAACCATATGATAACACCTGAGGTATAAAATAAAGCCCTGCAGAAAATCGGTTGGATAATTACACGAATGAATGATTCAGAGTTATCAGTGATGAAAACACAGAGCTGGGTGGTCTTACTGCCCGTATGGGCTTATGCCTTTCCATAGATACAGGTTGGGTCAGGACCCTGTCTCCCCACTTCTGAGCATCGTCTTTCTGTGTCTTTCATAGTATTTGCTAAATACGCTTGGTGGAGTGTGTGTGTGTGTGTGTGTGTGTGTGTGTGTGTGTGTGTGATTATTTGCTTACCAGATCTCTCCTCCATTAGATGGTAATTTTCATGAGGATGTATCTGCCTCATTTATTGCTAAACAAATTTCCTGCGGTTAGCTCAACTCCTGGCTCACCGTGAACCATACTCAATAATCAATCGACCTTTGGGCTCAATACTGTGGGCTCAAAAGTGGGCTCAGAAAAGTGACTTAAAAAAAATAACCTCAGCCGGCTGTGGTGACGCACACTTGTAATCCCAGCATTTGGGAGGCTGAGGCAGGAGGACCAGGGGACAGCCTCAGCTACTTAGTGAGACCCTTTGCAACTCAAGGAGACCCTGTTTCAGAATTAAAAAAAAAAAATTGGGCTGGAGGTGTAGCTCAGAGGTAGATTGCCCCTGAGTTCCATCCCTAGCAACACACACACACACACACACACACACACACACACACACACACAAATGAGCTCAATAAATATTTGATTCAACGAGCGAATAACTGTCCACCGTGTGATTGCTTTGAAAGATCTACCCAGCTTTCTTTAAGTAATTGGGAATTTTAATTGCCGGCGCGTTGTGCATCCTTTAGTGGCAGGAATGCTTCTGAACAATTTAATCTCAAATCAATTAATAGTCTGGGCGGTTGCTCCTTCCTGTTTATGCCTGGAGCTGGCTCAGAAGGCCCATGGTGTTGACTCACTGTTGGCCCTTATAATTCAGTCTGTAGACTCCACAGGAACGGAGTTTGGGTGTATTAGGACAAACGGAAAGAACTGTTTTAAATTACTTACATTTCGGATCATGATATTTGAATAATCCATGTATTAGCATTTTAATAAGGGCTAGGAATTAGACAGGAAGCAGGCTTGGCATGAACGTCGTCCACAGTCATGCTGGAAGCTTCCTGCTGTGGTTTCTTCACTCTTTCCTTCTTAATGATTTTACAGCCTCCTAAAGCCTTTTCAAGAGGGTTCCATTTATGATGGCTGTAATAGTTTAAGCCTTCCCTCCCCCTCCGCCCTCCCCCACGTGATGTGGCAATTATTTCTGAGAGACGTTATTAAAAACGCAGCCTTTAATCAGGGGATGAGGACAGCAGAGGGCCGTGATGAAGACGGCTTCACTAATAAGATTCGTGTAATTGTGTAAGAGCCGCTGAGTTTCCAAAGGTTTGCGTGAAGATGTCGGAGTCTGGACTTTCTGAAGACACAGGACACGGTTCCTAGGCCATGATGTTGAAGCCGAGACAGGCTCACGTTCCGTGCCTGAAGTTCGGCCAGGACACGACTTACTTTTTGAAAAGGGCCATTCATTCAAAAGCAAGTTAGCATCCTGCTTCAATAATCCAAATTAGTTTAACACACTTCGGTGACATTATTTTGGCATTTTTCACAATTATTCGAGATAACTCGCTTTTCTTTGCAGACTGTAGGCTCAAAAGCAAATTAAATCAATGGATTATCTTTTTCCGCTGTCTCAGATGAGCCAGGAGTCCTTGGTCAAATGTACAGATGCCCTTTCCGCTCAAGCTTAAAACCCCAAAACAACCTGTTGGGAAGACATTTGGCCAATCTGATTATTTCCTCTATACTAATTGGGTTTCCTTCTTCATTGAATTGAATGAATTGCTTGGTTGTTTTGCCACTTTGGGGACAGAGCTTAATCCACTTAGAGCCAGCAGTTTGCCGGGAAACTATGGGGCTCCAGGCTCGGCTCTCATCCCTCTCCATCTCTGCTGATCGTTTGCAGGGGAGAACGGGCGTGTATCTTGGACTCATCCACTTGGGGCCATTTTGGCGTCTGCTTTCCAGTCCGGGCGCCCCATCTGCCCCAGAACACCCTGGAAAGCTTGGGTCTGATTTTCCCATCTCCACTTCCTTCTTCCTGTGGGACAGTTGGTCACGCAGCTCTGCACGATGAAGACCCCGATGAAAACGGGGCTCTTCCCAGTGAGCACAGGGTAGGACTTGGAATCCTGGCCAAAGCCACTTGTACCTGGGACATCTGAGTCCCGCCCTCACTCCACACTGCCCCTTTGCACCTGACCCTCTCTCTGCCCATGCTGGCTTGGCTCCCTTCCTGACTCCCCCAGCTCCCTCCCACAGCGAGGTCTCTGGTGTTCTTCCTCATCAGGAAAATCCTTTGTGAACTGACTCTTTCTAATCTAAAAGCGCTTGGTTCCAATGCCAGTTTTTCCAAAGGAAATGGAGTGCAGTGGAGGCCCCCCCAATACTCTCTGGCATGAGCTCCCAGTGTATCGGTACACCCTGTAACCCCCCATCTCTTGCGAGGCCCTGCAGTCGCCTCCTGGGTGTGGGTCTCCCCAACACCCTCTCCCTCTCTTACTTCCCAGCACAGTCTCCAGGGTGGTGGAGTCAGCTTCCGTGTCTCTGCTTCTCTCGCCCCATCACAGCAGAAGTCCTGGAGGGCCAAGGCCACCTTTGCTTCTTCCTTCTCTGATTCCACGGTGCTGTGCGCAGTGCTGGGTTCTCTGAAGGGCCAGGATCATGTTTGTTGAGTAGATGTGGACTGACTAAAAAGTAGCTTGGTGTCACTAGACAGCCCCATGGCACAGGTGGCTCATCCAAGATGGCGTGAAAGGGAAAATCACCACTTTCTGTCCCAAACTGTTGCATTTCTCCAGATTTTCAAAGCGCAGGATTAGTGTACTCCACACCCCATTTGACTACCGACCGAGACAGAAGACACAGGTCTTTGTTGCTGTTGTTCAAGTTGGAACTCATTCATATACCCGGACTTTTCTTTAGAAGCTGGGAACTTACAAAATGTGTGTATTTGCAATGGACAAGCCCTCAAGGAGAAAAAAGGTTTGCGGAAGAAATGGTGCCATCCCTGCGTGTGGGAAGCCGTTAAGGTTTTCCCCTAAAAGAATATTTCTGACTCAGCTGACTGTCCTTCGCCCAGAGTCAACAAGGTTTGGGGTCATAGAAGGTTCAAAGTAAACGGTCTGAGAGAAGATCAGGTGGTGATGGCACGAGGGTACTGATTAACCTACCTGTAGTGTATGTGCTTTGGATTGGTCTTTATCGTATTCCCGTGGTGATAGCACGAGGATATTGATTAACCTGTAACTCTATAAATACTTCTAGAAAAATAAACCCATCGTCGGCCCAGTAGAGAATACTGACCCAGTAGTCGTCGACCGGTAGGAATAATTGACCCAGGAGCAGGGGTCGGCCAGTAGAAATAGTAGGCTGGTGGCACCCCCACATTAGAATTAAATATTCTGAGAATCAAATTCTTAGAGTTGAATTCTTCTTCCTCACACCTCTCTTCAGAATCTGTACTTTTGCCGGCTGGCTCCGGCACCTGTGGAGGCTGAACACAGAGGCCCGGTGGCCACTGAATTGGTTAGCTGCAAGAAATTCAGTCCTCATTTAATGGTGAGGACACCCCTCCTCCCAACTCAGAAATTCCTGGCACTAGATGGGGGCCAAAAATGGAAAGATTGATTAGAGGACTAAGAAGCAATCGGACTCCCTACACCCCCAGTGCTTTGTAATCCCCTCACCCCCCACCCTGCAGAAGACTGGGGGTGAGTCTCCTGGGAGCACTCACAGTGCTGGGGGAAATGGGCACAGTCAATCCAGTAGACAATGAGGGGATTCAGTGAAAATGGGGTCAACCAAATGCTTAGCACCCCACACGGAGCCCCAGACCTCTTCCCGAGTTGTGACTTCAGAGTGCCACAGCTGACCCAACTCTTCCCCGGCCGTGGGCTGGAGGACTCTTTATGTAGCTGCTGACCAGAGCACGTGAAGACTCAAACATGACCCACAGGGCTTCCCACTCTGACAGAGCGGCCTGGTTATCTGACAGTAAGGCTCGTGGTGGACAAACTGCACCTGCAAAGGGCTCCAAATTGGCTTTTTATTCTTCTTTAAAGCCTGGGTGGATAGCCGGCTGCCACCATCTCCTGGGAAACCTTAACTATGAAGAGAGAGACGAAAGCAAGGGCATGTGGGAGAGAGACCAAGGAGAGAGAAGGGAACGCCAACAGTGGCAGCAACCAGCTGGGGTCTCTGTTGCCAGAGAAAAGAGAAGATGAGGAACAGGACCCAATTTTTAAAAAGCGAGAAAGGCTTCTTTGAAGTTAAAAACACGATAACAGAAATAGGAGCTCATGAACTGAAATCTAAAGACAAAGGATTTATCCCCAAAGTAAAACAAGAACACAAAGAAATGGAAAAGGGAGAGAAAAGATAAGAAAATAAAAGATTATACCAGGAGGCACAAAATCTTATAAGAGCTATTCTTTTGTGCAAAATACAAAATAGAAGGAAAAAAAAAATCAAGGAAATGACACACAAGTTTAAGAGATCTATTGTGCAATGCAGTGATGTTAGTTAATGACTCTATGCAAGCTATAATTTTATACATATAAATGTGTGCTTATGTTAAATTATTATAATTATAACAATAGCTATATTATTATATAATTTTATATGATTGTTATACATGATATATCATTAAAATTATAAATTATATATAATTTATATGTGATAATATATTATAACTATATAATTTATATGTTACATATTACAACTATATAATTTGTATATGTAAAAGGGTTTTTTGGTACTGGGAATTGAACCCAGGGGCATTCTACCTTTAAGCTATGCCCTCAGCCCTATTTTATTTTTTATTTTGAAACAGGTTCTTGCTAGGTTGTTGAGAATTTGGCTAAGTTGTTGAGGTTGGTTTCAGACCGGCAAGCCTCCTGACTCAGTCTCCCAAGTACTGGAATATGCTATCACACCTGAATTTTCAGTTCTGTTTTATTTTTCTATTTTTTGGAAACAGGGTCTTGATAGGTTATTGAGAGTCTTACTACATTGCTGAGGCTGGCCTCAAACCTGCAATCCTCCTGTTTAGCCTTCCAAGTAGTGGGATTATAGGTGTGTGCCACCAAGCCTGGTGTATGTATTATGTTCTTAAAAATTGTTGACAGAATAGATTTTAAGTATTCTCCTTCCCTCCCCCATGACCCCTACCCCAAAAGGTAAGTATGGGAATGTATGTGAAGGAATGCATGTAGTACTTGACTTTATTTAACTTTCTCGTGCCGGGCGTGGTGGCGCACACTTGTAATCACCGTCCTTGGGAGGCTGAGACAGGAGGATCGTGCAGGTTCGAAGCCAGCCTCAGCTACTTAGTGAGGCTCTCAGCAACTTAGTGAGACCCTGTTTCCAAATAAAACACCAAATAGGGCTGGGAGTATAGCCCGGAGGTAGAAAGCCTCTGGGTTCCACACCCAGTACCATAAAGAAAAAAAAACAAAAAACTTTCCCACGATGCAAACCTATTCCAAAACAACACATTGTGCCAATTAAGAAAAAGAACCATATTTTTCTAAAACCAAAAGACAGAGTTCAGATGAAGTACCCACAGTGTACCAGATACTGAGAATAAAGGAGACCCTCGGAGTTTCCGGCAAAGGAGAGAAAAAAGGGGTCCACCCGCAGGATCCTGAATCCTAAACAGTGCTGCTGCAGACTTCTCAACCACTAGGGCCCACAGCCATGCCCTCGTCTCTGTAGGACGGTGATTTCCAGGCCGAGATGTTATGCCCAGTCGAGCTGCCGGCCTCAGCCTTGGAACCTCACCTCCGGCACCCTTTCTCATAAAGCTCAGAGGTCTGTGTTAGGAAAGAGACACCAAGAAAAAGGAAGCTGAGAAGGAGACAAAGATCTCCACCGTCCTGGAGGACCAGACCCCGTGAACCAGAGGATGGCGGGTACACGGGATCAAGCCGGAAGGACCCAGGAGAGATTTCTTTCTTTCTTTCTTTCTTTTTTTTTTCTTTCTCTTTTAAAACAGGCAGAAAGCCAGGTATAGTAGTGCACGCCTGTAATCCCAGTACTTGGGAGGCTGAGGCAAAGTGATTTGGGGAATGATTTTTAGAAATCCTACATAGAAAGCTAAACAAAAGGAAAAGAGCCTCCCAAATTATTTACTCCAGGGAAACCAGTTTGGGCAAGAAAAGCATCGTCGTCATAGTACGTCATAACTCAGCAGCGGAAGGAGGGTCCCTGACTCCATTCTCCTAAACACAGCACAGTGTCAAGGTTGCAGATGGTGTTGGGACAGATGGGTGGGAAGGGTGACCTGCGTGGCAGTGTGGTGGGTTTAGGAGCTGGAGGAAGAGTCAACCCTCTTCTGCCGCAGATCGAGAACGAATCGAGAAGCAGAGCCAGGCGCGTGCCGTAGGAAACCGAGGAGACAAATGGAAGAAATCCCCAGTGGGAAATGACGGCCGGGCGGCAGGGGTTGCTAGGTTCCTTAAAAAGTAGAGAGCCTCTTGACTTTTGCAAACTCCGTGCATCTGTAACTTTCATCAAAATAAAAGCAGGTTTAAAAGTTGCGAAAGGTCTTTCTCAGCCCATCTAAAATAATGTGGTCCTTCCGACCTGCACCCTGGGTCCAGGGAGGAGATGGAGGAGAGAGGAGGGCAGATGTGAGGGGGGCTGCTTTGAGGGAACTGTCAAGCCCCCTCCCCACAGGGACCACAGCAGCTTCAGCCCGTGCCGCCCGGCGCTCCAAAGGAGACCAAGACCTGTCATCTCCAGGAGCTACGTCGTGGTCCAGCGTGACGTTTCTGCTCTGGCTGTCTGGTTTTATGGCCAGAAGAACTCAAGCTGATCTGAAGGGAACCAAGTAAACACGACCGGGAAGATCACTCCGAGGGGGAAGAGCACCACAGGAAGGACCATTTAGAACGCGTGGGATTTAGGAATCTTTGTACCTTGGCGATGTATCGGTTTTCTTTCCTTAGCAGAAGTCAAGACGGTTTCCTTGGCCGGGTGTGAATTGGTGGGGGTGTCAATTGGGAGGAGTGTGAACGTGGTCATGAAGACCACGTTCTTTGCTTGGGTCATAATTCTAGAGACATATATAAGAGTGCGTCCTCTTTCAGGTCTGAATCTTCCAGGAGAGCCATCTTGTGCCACCTTGAAATTGTCGCTGGCTTCTGGGAATGGAGGGAAGGAGGAAGGGGACAACTCTCCAAGTTCAAGTTCAAGGACTGTCAAGGAAGCAGACAAATTATCAGAGAAGGTGGGATTGTGATTTTGAGCTACCCCTACCTGCCCACTTTTTAGATTTATGGCTTCCCTTTCTTGTTATCATTGACAGTGTGACAAACGTAGCTGGGATCACCTTGTAGAGATTTCTAGCATTGAAGTCTACTAGGCAAAAAATATCTCCAACGCAGGCGTGGTGGCCCACGCCTGTAATCTCAGTACTTGGGAGGCTGAGACGGGAGGGTCTCAGGTTAAAGGTCAACCTCAGCAGCTTAGCAAGATCCCATTTCAAAATTAAGAAATAAAAATAGAAAGGAACCAGCCACAGTGGCACATGACTACAGTTCTAGTACTTGGAAGGATGAAACAGGAGGATGTCAGGTTGGAGGGCAGCTCAGCAACTTAGCAAGGCTCTCAGCAACCTGTTTCAAAAAATAAAACAGGTTTGGGGCCCAGCGTGGTGGCGCACGCTTGTGATTCCAGCATTCGGGAGGCAGAGACTGGAGGATTGCAGTTCATTGATCGTCTCCGCTACCTAGCGAGGCCCTTTGCAACTCAGTAAGACCCTGTTTCAAAAAAAAAAAAAAAAAAAAAAAAGACTAAAATAATAGTAGGTCTGAGAGTGTAGCTCAGAGAATGCCCCTGGGTTCCATCCCCAGTACCGAAATAGATAAATAAATACTAAAAAAAAAAAAAAAAAAAAAAAAAAAAAATAGGGATGGGAGTGTAACTCGGAGGAACAATGCCCCTAGGTCCCATCCCCGGTTCTGCAACAAAAACAACAAAAAGGTCTGGGGGTGTATCTCAGAGGTAGAATGGCCTTGGTTTCAGTCCCCTACACACGCACACGCACATTAGCAAATAAAAGAAAAATAAAAAGGGCAGGGAAATATAATTCAGGGGTAGAATGCCTCTGGGTTCAATCCTTAGATTATCTGTCTGTCTGTCTGCTGTCTGTCTATCTATCATCTATTTATCTCCAAATATAGATCCAAGTACGTTACAAATATATATCCAGACATTGGGTAAATTTGGCTGTGAAGGTGTTGGGATGATTTCTGACGGTGTATGGAAAGTCCTAAGACATCATTAATTCATGCCAGAAGAAAGATGCTCCCACACATCAGGCATCACAGTTACCTGAGATCACCCCCAGGCAGAGCGTGAGCTGCATGTTGAAAACCACTAAAATACGGATCCGGACCTCACTTTGAACAACGCCAGTCTGGAAAACACTTCAACACACAGTCCCATCAATCACACGTCGCTCTATGAGCAGCGGTGACTGAAAACGGGGAGTTTAGGAATGGAAGGGCGGAATTAAGCAGCTTCATTTTTAACAAAGACAGATAAGAACACATAGCCATCTCAGCCGTGTGTTTTATATCAACAAGGAGCCTTATTCGAGTTAACACACCCATTAGTTATTAATGGAAACTTACTGAGGGCATCGTATCGAAGTTCATGCGCGGTAAAGAATCGTTAAGACCTTGAGACCTGCTTTTCATTGAGAAGCATGTTTCTGACCGTGTTTTTCTTTGTACTAATTAACCCCCCCCCATTTCTCTTTCTTTGCACTTTGTTGTAGGACACCTGTCCATCTGCTGGGGAGCACAGCGACTGTTCCCACAACCATGACCCTTATGCTATGCTGGAATTATCTCTGCCATCCAACGTTTGGTTGGGGGTGGCTGTGGATGACCCTCCGCCTCATGGCAGAGGGCTCCAGGTTGGATTGCTAGAGACTCCGCAGCTGCCCTCCCAGGGCCAGGTCGCCACAGAACCCACACCAGGCATTTCATCAGCTTTGGCGCAAGAGCCTTCGTCCTTCGGGTCTCCAAGGACTTTTCCCCGCCAGGACACAGCCACCTCTGCAGCTACCACTTATACCTCTCCGGGGCCAGAAGCATGTCACACAATGTTGGGAACTCACCGTGCAGAGCCACAAGGTCACAGCTGGGCTGCAGGGGAGGCTCTGGCACCAGGCTCCCCAGCTGGAAGAGCCGCAGCAGGGGACATATCACCGACTCTCTTGCCGGGGAAACTTTCCTTGGGACCAATGCTTTCAGATTCAGCTTCATCAGGCTTCATGGAAAAAAATAATCTTGAAATACCAGCTTTGGGACCAAGTTTAACTAGTCCACCTCAAGAGGAAGGGGGGCACCAAGCAGTGTTTTCTTCCAGGGGCCAATATGAGTGTGTGGAAACGGCCACCCCCTGCCCTGCTTTAGAAATTAACAGTGAGAAATGTCAAGTGTCTGGATTACTTCCTCCAAAGGGCCACGTGGCTCCTTTGAGCCGAGAGCAGCCCTCGGAAGTCCTTGAAGCCCCTTCCAGATCCACCAGGAAAAGGAGTTTGGAAGGAATGAGAAAGCAGACCCGGGTGGAGCTGAGCGATAGCAGCAGCGATGATGAAGACCGGCTGGTCATAGAGCTATGATGCTTCCCTGGAAAGATGGCGGCCGCGGCCAACGACGGCCGAGGTTCTGTGCGTGAATGTTGCCATCCTGGCAGAAGCACTGAACTTCAGTTACACAGCACCCACAGGCCAGGAGAGCCATCTTCCAAGCCAGCTCCAACCAACTGCAACCCCCAGCTCAGCAGGAGCCTTTCCCAGCTCCTGTTGGACATGTCTCATGGTGTTGTTGGGGCGCAGGTAGGGCAAAGGTGGCCAGGAAGCAAGTTTAGGAAGACTCCATGTCCACAGTCCGAACTTTAGCCTAATCCTCGGTGCCAGAGAAGAGCTGGGGCGTGACTTTGGCAACCAGATCTTTCTGTTCAATCCTGGAGACAACATTCACATCGGCTCCCAAACTGCTCAGATCACAGTTCGCTCACCTTGGGGGGAGCTGTACGCACACTTCAAAACCCCTATGGTCTGCTGAAGTGCCGATGTTTCTAAAAGTTGCACAAATGGCCAATGCTCAACTGTGGTCAAATAACGCAAGCACGCACTGCTCTCGTAGCTGGTGCCTTTTCTGTGGGACCCCGAGACCACTGGTTTTTTCCTAAGCTCTTGCAAAGGAATGTTGTGTTAAAAGTCAATAGAACAGTCTCTTGGTAATGAGTCATTTTTTTTTGAGGGGGAAAAATTCATTTATTTTCCTCTGATTCTTTTCGTCATATTGTGCTCTGAGCAATTTCAATTAGAGGGTTACATTTTAGTAATCTGTACAGCTTGAATCGATGCCTGCTTCTTGTGATGGGAACCTTTTAGACTTCCTCCCGAAGCTTCAAGGATACAAAGCTAATTGGAGTTTTGACGCTGTTTTACATCTCAGTAATTTTATTTTGGGGGCTTGGTGTTACTTTGCTGTCAAATTAAATCAGCCTCTGTATTCTGCAAGTCAGAGCAGTATAGATAAAATTCCCCAGCATTCCAAGCCAGCGTGCCCCTGTGCAGAAGAAAATAGCAAATGTACGTCAGCAAGCCCCCTGAGCTGGGTCTTGCATTTCCTGCCTTCCTCTCCCTCTCCTTAAATGGGAGAGGAAAAACTTAAAGCGGTTTATACTGGCTGCATTTCAATAAAATTTTATACTTGCTTTTGGTATGATTTTGTACAATTCACAATTTATAGCCCAACTCTTTTGGCTTAACTTTGATGTAACGATGTTCATATGACATCTTGGACTTCAGAGGCAGGGCAGCCATGCAAACTCACACATATGAATACACTTTACGACGTCCTTGCCTGTGACTAAGTATGGTCCAATTTCAAGTATCTTCACGTGAATTCTCCAATTTTGATGTTACTCATAGAGAAGACCAGCTTCCCTGGGGGACTTGGCATATGTTTGTGGTCATTTCACACGCACCCATAAATATCCAAGGGACTGTGAGCCCCGCCAAGAACGACATGGGAGGGAGCTAGCAAAGAATGTTAGATCTGAACTTAGTGTACCTTCTGAAGAAACAAAAGTGATGTTCTGATTATCTGCCCTTTTGAATGATCTATGCCTCTGTCACGGGAGAGCCAGCCTGAACCCTGGACGGGAGAGATGGTCTTGGCTGTGTCTTTAGTTGGGAAGTCCGAGTGAAGACTCTCTCTGTATGTCAGTTTCTCTAAATCAGAATGAGAGAGTTGAACAAGAGGAGCTGAATGTGTTCCCAAGTTCCAGTCCTCTAGGCTGGCCTCTCCTCGCCCGGGCTCAGGGACTTAGGAGATGCTTCCCATGGGAAACCCCTGCCCCAGGGGTGTAAGACGTTTGGGTGGGGATCATGAGAAGCCGAATGGAAGCACCGTCAGTGAATCAGGGCTGTGAAGAGCGTGAGCGCGGCAACACTCCATCCAATTCCCCCTCGGAGTTCCAGATTGTGATATGATCACAATAAACGATCAACCAGCCAATAAATGTTGTTTCACAATCCAAAAACTAACCGGCAAAAGCGGAACCCTACCATTGAGTGGAAGAAAACAGCTCCATAGCTTGAATTGTCCACTTTGTCTTGGGAGACACTGGTTAGAGAAAGAAAACCACCTTCCAGAACCTTCCTTCCTCGTTGGCTACTGAGGTGTCGACCAGTTCCCAGGACCCGAGTGGTAAGTCACAGCTCCAGACAGCAGTGACTTCAGGATGCTGGCGGAAGTCCCGCCCTCCTATGAGCCACCACGGTTGGCTGCCACGTTCCAACCTAGATTCAATATGGCAGAATACCGGTTCCATCTTTTTTAACTGCAGCGTCTCCGCCAAAGGTAGGCAGCTCACCAAGCCATTCTGCCTCCCTGTCAGTTAGTTGACTGGGCGGCAGTTTTCCCAAGTGTACCTTACTTTGTATCAATGAATTTGTGAAAAGCTAGGTTTCAGTGGATTTTTTTTTAAATCAGGGTGTATTTGGAATGGCCTTAGGATAGCTGGCTATTGAAGGCATCCCGAGGTAAAAACTGTTTTAAATGCAAAATCTTTTCATAAAGCAATGATCTTTGCCTTTTATAAACCTGATTTTCCTATGGGTTTTCTTAAACTGAAATGAAGTCATAGGAATAGGTTTTAAGGGGAACATCAACAACCTGTAACTGAGTTGGGGTTATTGAAAAGAAAATGTCAGCGTGATGACTAACTGCTGCAGTTTTCTACTGTACAGAACGCACGGCAGGGTGGTTAAGGGGAAATAAGTTTATTTTGGAACAAGACAAGTCAGAGTTTAAAAGATCAGAAAGTTCTCTTTTCTCTAGAGCTGTTAATGTATCTTGAAGTAAGGGTCTTAGCCACCTGGTGCCTCAGTTTCTCCCTGGAGAGGCTCCAGGGATGCTCCAGGGATGCTGGCATGGACTGCCATAGAGGCACTTTGGATTTTTTGCCACACTCTCAGGGCAAGGTATATGTTGCCACGGCTAGGGATCTTGGATGCTGGGTGCCTCGCCACATCTGGAGGTCTCACCTCCTTCTGTGGCAGTCTGAGCTCTTAACTGAGTCAACGTCGCATGGTTTTTGGTGGACAAATCGGATCCACCTTGTTGTAAGGCCGGATGAAGAACAGCTCGTCCCTCCTGTCAGGTATAACCTTTGAGAGTCTCGATAAAGCTAAGGTCCTTTTGGTTCAAGGCTTAATCATAAGCAGGAGAACCTCTGCTTCCTTTGTCGGTCCAGTGATCAAAAAAGGCGGGGACAATGTCTCTGAATCCTAATCAAAATGTGGCCAATAGCTGGGTGAGGACCTCGAGCGAGTTAGACCCTCCCTTCCTGAAGTCCCCCTTCTGAAGCTGAGATGGGAAGCGTCGCCTCGCAAAGCGCATTGTGACTAAGTCCTTGGCGTGAGAGATACGTGATCTGCGGTCTCACGCCAGAAAGTATTTCCTTGCATTTACATTCATTACTTAGAATGACCACATTATTCATTTTTTCCCCAGCATAGAAATTTGCATTTTTCACAAAATTTGCCTGGTGCAGCAGATTTTTATAGTTATGGAAACTGTCATCATTATGGGATTGTGCTGCTGCTCAACTCTCCAGACATAATTTAATATGGGGAGGAGAAAATGGGCTGCCTGGCTCTAGGGGAGATCATATTTCTACTCCTGCAGCAAGCAGGGCTTGTGTACTTTTATTCACTCCACTTGTCTTTCCCATCATTCATGTGAGGGAGGCACCTGGGCTTTTGAAACACTACATTTCCCCATCCTCAAGCACAATTTCTTATTCTAATCTTTCAGAACCCATGACATGTTGGTTTCGGGATCTAGAAAATCCACACGCTAGGTTTCTACCCTGTATGATTTCTTTCCAATCGTGCTTTGTACTAAGCAGGACTCGGCATCATTCAGTCTGAAGAGGTACGAGAAGGTTTGAGCATCTTCACCACTGGGAGCGAAGGAGCCGGGGCAAACTGCGGCCCTGGCCACTTGGACTTCTAAAGAGAGACTCACTATCTTGCACATGCAGTCAGCCGTCAGAACTTAACTACTCTATTGGCTTTGGGTGTTTGTTGCCATGTAGTTTCTTCTTTATATGGTTAAATTATTTTGTTTTGATAAAAATAAAACTTAAAATAAAAACGCCTCCTGTGGTTTGTTAACACTGTAACTGAAACCACCATGGACGATAGCGTTGGGTATCTGGTTATTCCCACCTGGTTGACCAGATACCCTGTCCTCCATATTAGTATCCCAGGGCGCCCAAGGAAAAGATTAGGTAATGGAGAACTGTCACATCCTGCGCTGTTTCTCTGTCCCATGCGTCTCTTTTGTTATTAGCTGTCAGATTTAATAGTTTAGAAACTTAGAAATGTGTTTGTGAGTTCTTAAATGTAGCTAAATGTTGAAGCCACATGAGAGCAGTATCTACAGAGCAATATTCCAGAACTTTCCCCCTTGGAATTGATGTTTCTTGGCTATTTAATTTTATTCATCAATAGAGAAAACATCCTTATGTCAAAATTGTACCTCCTTGTGCAGATAATTCATGTACTCTTTGTAAGAATAAGTAGACTTATTTTTATAACCCAACACAATATTACTTTTCTGGATATAAACCTCTTGAAGGCAATGGGGATACAATTCTCCGGGAATAAAAGTGGGAATGGAAACTTGGAAGGAACAGATATAATAGTTGATGGCTCTTAATTGCTTTTTCCCTTCAAACTTGGATAGTAATCAATCAATCAATTATTTCCAGCCTTCAGTCATCATGCCACATTGGGTATGCTATTTACCTAACACTTTGATTCAAATAATCTCTGTGTTCAAGAAGAGATTACTACTCAAAGTAATGATATCTGTGAAATCTCAAGTTTCATTTTCTAGGTAGCCCTATTTCCTAATACGCATTAAGAGGCAATAAAACTACTAAAACTGCTCATTCAGCCGGGCGTGGTGGGGCGCGCTTGTATTCCCTGCGCCTGGGAGGCTGAGACAGGAGGATCGCACAGGTTCGAAGCCAGCCTCAGCTACTTAGTGAGGCTCTCAGCAACTTAGTGAGACCCGGTTTCCAAATAAAAATATAAAACAGGTCTGGGAGTATAGCCCGGAGGTAGAAAGCCCTCAGTACCACCAAAAAAAAAAAAAAATTGCTCATGCATACACCAGTTGAATATTATCTTCACACTATCACTGTGCACTCTCTGCACTGTGGGAACCACGGAGCTAACCTGAGAGACTCTTGTGTTTTTGATTCTTCAGCTGTTCTAGCTCTTAGGAAGCGCGGGTCTGTCTCCACTTTATTTTTCTATAATACATTAAAATTAGGTGGCCACAAATAGAATGGTACATATACAGATAAATTTCTTTCGTCAAAATTTACATTTGAATAACTAAAATTTCATATCAAAGGATCACCTCATCATTCAGTTCCAAAGAAATAATAGAATGTCTTGTTTAAATATGATTTTGCCAAGCATGGTGGCACTAGCCTAGAATCCCAGTACTTGGGAGGCTGAGACAGGAAGATTGCAGCTTTGAGGCCAGCCTCAGCAACTTACCAAGGTCCTTGGCAATTTAGTGAGACCCTATTTCAAAATGCAAAAATAAAATAAGGCTGGGCATGGTGGTGCACGCTTGTAATCCCAGCATTCTGAAGACTGAGAGTGGAGGATTGTGATTTGCGGACAGCCTCGGCTACTCAGCGAGGACTTTCGTAACTCAGTATGATCCTATTTCAAAAATGAAAAGACTAGCCGGGCGTGGTGGCGCACGCTTGTAATCCCCGCGCTTGGGAGGCGGAGACAGGAGGATCGCGCAGGTTCGAAGCCAGCCGCGCTGGCGTAAGAGACCCTGTTTCAAAAATATAAAATAGGTCTGGGAGTGTAGCCCGGAGGAAGGAGGGCTTCCAGGAACCCCAGTACCACCCAAAAAAAAAAAAAAAAAAAAAAAGAAAAGACTAAAAAATAGGGCTGGGGGTGTAGCTCGGAGGTACAATGCCCCTGGGCACCATCTCCAGTACCGCAATACATAATAAATAAATAAATAAATAAATAAATAAATAAATAAATAAATAAATACGGCTGGCAGAGTAGCTTGGATTCCACTGGGGAAACCACTGGCTTCTTGTGTGCAGCTTCGGGGACAGAGGGACGCAGCCCTGATCTTGGCCACAGCGCTCTGGCTTCCTCCTGCGTGTACCTTGTGTGTAGTGGGGTATCGCTTGGCGGGACCTGGGCTCCTGATGCCATTGCAAATGAAAGACCAGATATCCAGGCTTGATCTTTTTCTACATGATGTGTAAGTCACAAGCATTTGCATTCTGGTTAGATCTATTTGCGCTAAGAAACCCCTTAAACACAGAGATAAAGAAAGAGCTAAGATGGTTTGAAGACCTCCTCAGAAAGTTGTCTCATTAAAATAAGAGCTGGGTGTACTGGGGCCAAAGAGCTAGGAAGTGAGACAGCTCTGTACCCGGCCCCGGGGATCTGCTTGGACGCTGGGCCCCTGGTGAAGCTGGGCCCCTGGTGTCCTCATCGAGGTCTTCTCAGACCCCGGAACGGAGCCTGGCTCTCAGCAGGCATAAATGCATGTTTGCTAGGTAAACAATGAAAATGGCTCACAGGGTGTCCGGGGAGGAAAGACAGATTCGCAGATGAGTAACACAGCCCCATCCTTTTCTGGAAGACCCATCTCATAACTGGATGGGCGAAGGCTTCTAGAAAATTCAGTTTCAGAACACAGCAACAGTCTCCCACTGCCCACCCCATCTTCTTGTTCTCTACACCAATATGTTGGGAGCCCCAGCCTGCAGGCGGCCTCTGGATATAGGGGCAAAAAGATAAAGGTGATTAAAAGGGAGGTCGAACAAGCACCTTTACTCTAGGCCCAAACATATAATGCAAGCAAACATTTCCATCGTCCCCAGTGGGGAAGGAGAAATTATCCCACGCGCCCAAACCCACAACCTCCCCCCTTTTGTACCAACCTCAGCTCTTCTCATGTGAAGCAAAGAAGGCCTCAGGATGGTGTCTCACTGGTCTTGTGTTTACAGCGTCCACTAGTGCCTGTGAGCACGCCTCCCTCCCCCTGGGAATAACAACTTGAGGCCCCCACCGCTGACGTGCTGATTTCTGCCTGCTTCGCCATGCAGGGCGTGAATGGTTCTCTGTTCCCCCAGTGGCGAAGGAGCCCAGATGGATAATAACTAACTTCCTTGGGAGAAACTATTTGATGACCGACGTGCTCACTTGAATTCCTTTATCTCGGGAAAGGTCAGGAGATCACCCTTAAAGTCATGGTCCTCATGTGGGGCAGTAATGAAGACTCCTGCCCCCACCCAGCACACTGAACAGTGTCTGGGACAGTTCTGGTTTCACAGCTTGCAGGGCGGGTGCTCCTGGCACCTGTGGGGAGAGGCCAGGGACAGTGCTCTGTGATGGACAGTGAGGAGTCAAGTTTCTGTCCCACAGTGCCAGCAGGCCTGAGCCCGGGAAGCCCTACCCTAAGGAGGTAAGGTCTACTGAAGGCCGCGGAAGTCACTCAGCCCCTACCCTGCCACGTAGACGGGAGTGGGCAGAAATCTTTGCCTAGTGGGACTGGGAGCCAGGTCCAAGACCCTTGTCTAGCTCAATGATTTCTCCACCACACTCCTGTGGAGCTTTTAGAGTTCATGAGGTCATGTTTCTAAGCCTACAGACAGCAGGACGTCTATTGGCGATGGATCAACTGACCCCAAATATCACCCTACCCACTCACCCCCCACACACACCTCCTCCATCCCACCTTGAGAGTAAGTGGGGTGGGCCCGGCTGCTGCTGACTTCTGTGCTGTCACCCAGGGCACCTAAACCGGGAGCAGACAGATGTTCAGGACAGACGTACAGATCCGAGAACAGGATTTCCCTGCGAGGGCAAAGGCAACCAAACTCTATAAACTTCTGCAGGCAAATGGGAAAAAAGAATTTATTATTTATTTATTTATCTATTTATTTTTGTGGGTCTGGGGATGGAACCGAGGGGCATTCGACCTCTGAGCTACATCCCCTGCCCTATTTTTTATTCTTTATTTTGAAACAGGGTCTCACTGAGTTGCGGAGGGCCTCACTAAGTAGCTGAGGCTGTCTGCGAACCGCGATCCTCCAGTCTCAGCCTCCTGAATGCTGGGATTACAAGCGTGCGCCACCACGCCCGGCGAAAAAAGAAATATTGATGCTGGGAGCCAGGGGTACTCGGGTGTGGTCAGGGTGATCAGCTGATTATAGGTTTATACCTTTATTTTTTGGCAGAAAGTACACTTTGCCTTGTGTTATGGTTAGCTCTAGAATGTCCCCTTTATTTGTTTATCTATCTATCTATCTATCTATCTATCTATTATTTATTTATTTATTTATTTTGGTGGTACTGGGGTTCCTGGAAGCCCTTCTACCTCTGGGCTACACTCCCAGACCTATTTTACATTTTTATTGGGAAACAGGGTCTCCTAAGCCAGCGCGCGCGGCTGGCTTCGAACCTGCGCGATCCTCCTGTCTCTGCCTCCCAAACGTGGGGATGACAAGCGTGTGCCACCATGCCCAGCTATAGTGTCCCCTTTATAAAGCTCATTATTGAAGTTTGGGAGTGACCAGGAGTGTTGTAATCTCATCAGTAGATAAATTTGTTGTACTGGGTGTACTGGGGGGTCAGCTAGGCAGGTGGGGTATGGCTACAGGAGGTGGGTCTCTAGTGGGTGGCCCTGGGGTCTGTACTTGTGTCCTTGAATCTGCTCGCTCTCCTCTCTCTCTCTCTCTCTCTCTCTCTCTCTCTCTCTCTCTCTCTTTCTCTCTCTGTCTCTGTCTCTGTCTCTCTCTGTCTCTCTCTCTGTCTCTCTCTCTCTGTCTCTCTTTGTCTCTGTCTCTCTCTCTGTCTCTGTCTCTCTTTCTCTCTCTGTCTCTCTGTCTCTCTCTGTCTCTGTCTCTCTCTCTCTCTCTCTCTCTCTCTCTCTCTCTCTCTCTTGCTTTTGGGTCTCCATGAAATGAGAGCAGAACCCTTACTTTCTTTCTCTTTTGGAGCCCTGAAACCCCATAACTGCGAGCAAACACATCTTCTTTCTTTCAAGTTGTGTGGTCTGGCACTTTGGGTCACAGCTGTGAATATGTTGATGAAAATACCCTAGCTCGCGATTCAGAGCAATGCTGTGCCCAGTACCACGGCTCCAAGCCCTGAAGTCCCACATTTTTTACCATGCTATGATTACATCTTGCCTCTAAATTTTTCCATTACGTTCTACGATCTTCGCTAGGTGCAGAGAGAACAACAGTTTATGAAGATGTTCTGCCGTTCTGCATCAGGGGCTTTGAGAAGACCAATGGCTTTCTGGTTAGTTGGAAATTACCAAGAAAATCCAATTATCTTGACTGTCCCACCCCTCAAATATCCCAGTGAATCAAGGTTTGGATTGTGTTTGTTTTGAAAAAAAATTAAAACTTTTCTCTAAGACACTGAGACTCAAATAGATGTTCAGGGTTTTTCTGTGGTCTCATAATTTATGCGCTTGAGTTGGTGTTCTGTGGGTAATTTGGCAGGGATCACAGGCACAGACAAAGAAGATGTTAACAGCAAAGAGAGAGAGAGAGAGAGAGAGAGAGAGAGAGAGAGAGAGAGAGAGAGAGAGAGAGAGAGATATCACCAGAAAGCCTTTGGAAGACAGACACTTCACATCTTCAATTATGAGGCAACCTGATGCAGAAGGGAGAATAAATTAATTTAAAAACCTTCTGCGCAAAGAAAATAATGGAAAAATATATCACAAGTAGTTATCCCTTTTGTGCTAAAAACAAGTGATTTGGAGAAAATAACTGCATGGGGCTGAATGTGTTTGTCTTATTATCTTTTCCTGGTTTTAAATTCTTAGGGGAGAAACAGAGAACAAGGTGGGTGGTGGGGGAGAAGCTTCATTGTTTCAACAAACATTTATTGGCTATTTTGTATGTTGCCAGACACCAGGCTATACTTTCTGTGACTTTTCCTACTCTTAAAATTACTTTCAGTCATGTGAAAGAAACTTCTAGATGTCTCATTGCTGATTCCAACAGTGGTCTCAGAAAGATCATTTCTTCAAGACTTTATTTTTATTTTATTTATTTATTTGTTTTTTGCCAAAAGTGCTATGGTTCAATTTAGATGTATGACTGGGAATATCTCTGGTGTTTTTCCACCTGGGAACCTGAGTTTTGGGGGGCCAGTTTATCCTAGGCCTTGCAAGGAAAGGGCCTTGGATTATGCTGGTTTGAGTGCTTGTGGCTAAATACCCCCCCCACCCCCAGCAGCAGACTGAAGTAGAGGAGAACCGGAATGAGGTTCAGGGAGAACGGCACCATATTCAAACCTGCACAAAGATGGGAGCACAGGCAGGCAGGGGGAGATGCCAGCAGAGGCAACGGCAGTCTTGCAAGTCCATAGAGCCGGAGCCAGAATGGTTCTTTAAAGTTGGCCAGGCCAGAGTTGAGGCCCTGCATGGACCAGGCACTGGAGGCGAGCTGTGGGCTGCCTGGGAAGGGCCGCATCCCTGGGGAGGCAGCTTCCTGCCCCTGGAGCTGTTCCTGAAGGGAACGATGGTGGGTGTCCACTGGCAGCCCTTCCTGCAGTCTGCCATTGAGGGTGATCTGTGTGGCCAATCACAGAACCCATTACAGCCAGGCTCCAGTGAGGGCTCATCCCTCCCTCCCTCCTTCCCTCCCTCCCTCCCTCCTTCCTTCCCTCCCTCCCTCCCTCCCTCCCTTTCTCCCTCCCTCCCTTCCTTCCTCCCTCCCTCCCTTCCTTCCTCCCTTCCTCCCTCCCTTCCTTTCTCCCTCCCTCCCTCCCTTCCTTCCTTCCTTCCTCCCTCCCTTCCTTCCTCCCTTCTTTCCTTCCTCCCTCCCACCCTTCCTTCCTTCCTCCCTCCCTTCCTCCCTCCCCCCTTCCTCCCTTCCTTCCTTCCTTCCTCCCTCTCTCCTCTCCTCTCCTCTCTTCTCCTCTCCTCTCCCTTTCTACTTTCTTTCCCAGCATCCAATAAATATTGATTAAGCATCTTCCAGGCTGTAGAGGAGGCATCACTACAGAGACTACTGCAGATTATGTATTTACAGCTTGGTAAATAGCAAGGGTCCGTACCAGGCGAGAAGAGAGGAAAGCGCTAGAACCCACAGAATCAGAGGCCCTATGGGCTGAACTTGCAGAATGAATAAGGACCAGGGGTCTCGGGTTTTCCAGGTAGACGGGGGTCCAAGTTGGAGGCCCAGGGGGAGGAGCGGGAAGTGGGCCTGCAGGGGTGAGGGTCAGGTCTGGAGTTGAAAGGACACTTTTATCTTGAGGACTATGATTAGGAAGTCTGTATCACATCTGGGAATCCTGGGATGAGGTTCTTTTGAGACTGGAAAGCTAGAAATTGACTTAAAATGTATTCTTATTATTTGGGCCTGCAAGGGCTCTACCACTGAGCTAACCCCTCAGTTGTGGCTTAGTATGTAAGTGCATGATCATGCCTGGAAAGTTCGAACCATTCGTGAAAGTGGGAGGTAAAAAGAAGAAAATCTTTTGGGTCAGCGTGGCTCAAGGGTGGGCCGTTCAGAACCGCGCGGGGCTCCGTGTCGACTGGTTCGAGTGTTTGTCTTGGCGCCCCATCGACACTGGCCATTGTTGCTTCCACAATGGCTCATTTTAATAGAGCAATCCGGGCTACAAAACGAGACTCTGAGTCTGGTCAACCACAAGACTTAAGGACGCAGCCCCGGAGCCCTCTAATAGAGGAGTAGATGCTCGAGTCACCTTATGGTTTTGTCCTCATCTGGATGAGTCCATTAACAAGTCCCCGTAATAGGATTCCAAATCTCTGCTCTCAACACTGGTGTCTTGGGGGACTTCTGACTTAAATAGAAACAGACTTTCAGTGACTTTGGGCTTTAGAACATTCTAAATTTGGGCATTTAGAACATTTAGAAGCTTAGGTCCCTATTTGGAGCCTACATGCCCATCCCCCATGCTCGTGTATCTCTCAATGCAGAGAATGGTGCAGAGAATGGTTAGAAAACACGTATCTGGGCTCCAGGAAGGCAAGGCCCCAAGCCTGTTCACCTGCGGGGGCCTCTTTATTTTGCTTAGTGTTCTTATTTAGCATGGATTTAAAGTTTGCAGCTGGGCGTGGTGGCGCATGCTTGTCATCCCAGTACTTGGGAGGCTGAGACTGTAGGATTGCAGTTCGTGGGCGCCTCAGCTACTTACTGAGGCCCTCAGCAACATAGTAAGACTTTGTTTCAAAAATAAAAGAATACAAAATAGGGCTAGGGGTATAGCTTGGAGGTAGAAAGCCCCTGGGTTCCATCCCCAGTACTGCATGATAATAAATAATTAATAATAATAATAATAATAATAATAATAATCTGGGTGTGGTGGCGCACACTTGCAATCCCAGCATCTGGGAGGCTGAGACAGGAGGATCGTGGTTCGCAGACAGCCTCAGCTACTTAGTGAGGCTCTTTGCAACTCAGTGAGACTCTGTTTCAAAATAAAGAATAAAAAATAGGGCTGGGGGTGTCACTCGGAGGTAGACTGTCCCTGGGTCCACCCGCAGCACCGCATGATTACAATAATGATGATGATAATAATTTTTTAAAAGTTTGCAAAGCCTTTTCAATTAGAAGCTGGTCTCTCCCCTGTAGAGATTATCCAATTAAAAATCCGATTTTGGGGTCAGTGTGTGAGTCGTCTTTTATGTGGTACTTAGGAAAGCGGTCTATATCCACCCAGGAGCGCACTGGGGAAAGCATTTGAAAACGCTCTGTGTTTAAAGCATCGGAGATAACACTTCAGGACTCCGGGCCGGGACTGGAAGGTACATATTGGTCTTTAATTAAGGAAACTGTTGCGAGAACATTTAACATTATAACCCACCGGCAGTGTAAAGGCAGCGGGAAACCCCGCCGGTGACAAAGATGGGCTTGTTGTTCCCGCATCCTGGTACCTGCAGAGGCCCGCGCAGCTGACCCAGAGGCAAGTGCTGCCCAGTAGGGGGATTATAAATGATCAGCCGCTGTCACATGCTGCGATAACTCAATTTTCACAAGTGGCAAAGAAAGTAAGGCTTTAGCCCTCTCCCAAGGGTCCCGCCTGCCACAATACATCAGTGGAGCAAGAGAAGAAGCCGCCTCTCTGCCAGGAGAGGCCTGCAGACTCCGGAACAGGGGAGGCGAGGGACAGGATCGGAACCTCATGGAACTTCACTGTGTCGATTTCATCGGGCAAGAAAGAGTGTATAGAAAGATGGAGGGAATGAGAGAGAGAGAGAAGAGAGGAGAGGAGAGAAAGGAGAGAGGAGAGAGGAGAGAAGAGAGAAGAGAGAAGAGAGAAGAGAGAAGAGAGAGAGGAGAGAGAATGAGAGAGAGAGAGAAGAGAGGAGAAGAGAGAGAAGAGAGAAGAGAGAGGAGAGAGAAGAGAGGAGAGAGGAGAGAGGAGAGAGAGAGAGAAGAGAGAGAGAAGGGGGAGAGGGGAACAACTCTGCAGATTGTACTCTGACTTTATAACCAGATTGTTGGAAATTACCGACACATTGAATAAAATAATACACTGTGCAGCAGCGGGGAACTTCAAGGTGGAAATTTAATTGACTTCTACCCCGAACCTAGGAGCTGGTGGGTGGGAAGAGCTATATTATTAATCACCACGGTGGTCACTCCTTGGTGGTTTCCTGCACAGCAAGAGGAAATGTAGCTTTCAATTACATACATACGAATTTCAAATGATTACCCAAGAGACGATCGCACTGGGGGCAGCATGTATATGCGAGCGAGCATGCGTGTATGAGGAGCAGAATTATCTTGTCCTGGGAAAGATGTAGTTAGAGAGTTAGAGTGGGCTGGGGGAGGGGAGCGTCTAGAAAGTCCTCGCAGCAGACCCGGTTTGGAGAGATTTCAGATCTGCCTTGAGTAGGAAGTGGCCCCATCTGCACGGAGCCATTTTCTACCCCGGAAGTTGTAGGGACAAAAGGTAGCAGGTGTCTGGCTCCCAGTGGTATTACAGGAGTTCTCTAAATGTCAAGACCAGAGTGAGGATATCGTAAGAAGGCTTTTCCTCATTCAGATGGATTCTTTAGTAGCCAGTGTTGCAAGATCCTTCCCAGAGTTTTCCTCTAGTATTGGAATGAAAGGCAAGATTCCTGTGATGGGGCTGATTATAAGAACTGATGGTGGTTGTCTCTAACAAGAAAGACTTTGGCTTTCAGGAAGAAGAGATCCCTCCCCCAGCCAATAAAACAAATAAAAAACCGACTAACTAGAGACCTTAACCTGGGCTTGCTTATTTGTGTATTGCGATGTTCACCTGTGAATTCCAAGGTGCTGGGGATCAGAGACACAGAGGTCAATAAATACTTACCCCTGCTCACAGGAAGTGCACTTCAGCCCAGCACCGGGCTGTCCTGTGGTCCACAAAATGGTCCATAGAATTATATCACACAAGCAGAAACTCTCTTCGGCTTGTTAATTTTTTTTTTTTTTTCCAGCACTGGGGATGGAATAAAGGGACATTTTATCTCTGAGCGACACCCTCAGCCCTATTTTTTAGTCTTTATTTTGAAACAAGTTCTCACTAACTTGTAGAGGGCCTAAGTATCTGAGGCTGTCCGCAAACCGTGATCCTCCTGTCTCAGCCTCCCAATTGCTGGGATCGCAAGTGTGCGCTACCACGCCCGGCTTGTTGATTCATTTACTGAGACTCTAGTCTCTAATAGTCGAGCAGCCACTGGATGGGACAAGGGGCTGGCCAAGA
Source organism: Muscardinus avellanarius (assembly GCF_963383645.1). Classification (NCBI taxonomy): domain Eukaryota; kingdom Metazoa; phylum Chordata; class Mammalia; order Rodentia; family Gliridae; genus Muscardinus; species Muscardinus avellanarius. The sequence goes on along the minus strand of NC_137805.1, from coordinate 23,969,685 downwards.
ACATCCTCGACAGCTTGCTGGACGCCTGGCCTTTGGGCCTGCCAGAGCGGCCTTGCTTTGAGAACTTCCCCTGTGCCTTGTTTCTCCTTCTGTAACTACCACCCAGGTTAATGGCATTCAAAGAAGCACCGATGGCTAGCATTCAGGACCGCCCTGGGGCGCTCGACGGCTATTAATTCCTTAGCTGTGGTCCTCGACACCCTTACACATGGTGAGAACCCCGAAAAGCCTTTGTTACAGAGCCTCTATTAGAAGACAGCCATTCATGTTTATTGCATTATAAATTAAAACGGAAAACGCTTAAATTTGTTTGTTAATTCATCTTGAAGCAGCAGTAATAAACCCATTACATATTTTTAAATAGAAAACAACGTTTTCCAAAACAAAAAATTTAGTGAAAAGAGGGGCATTGTCCCGGCTTTGCCCTTCTCTTTTAATGTCTGTCGCAATGTGCATTCCGTGCTGTCTCTGGAAACGCCACTGTGTGCTCCAGGGAGACTCTCCCTTAAAGGCCCAGGGTGCCTCGGCGTTCCTGTGAAAACCTCGGGTTTCCTGGAGGGCTGGGGACCCCATCACACCCTGAGACCACTGTGTTAAGTCGCTTGGTCTCTGCAGGACAGCCTTCCAGGGCAACTGATGTTCATTCTGGTTTCAGAGAAGAGGAGACAAGGCACAGAAAAGTGTTGGAACCTGCTGGTGGCTACACAAGGAAGACCAGATAGCTGTTGCCCCAAGTCCATGTTCTCACCACCACTCTTGCGGGGACCCCCCCAGGACGGGGTGCAGACGGGCGTACTGCGGAGTCCTTCTGCCATAACGATCCCCCAAGAGCCCCTTCATTTCCTACCCAAGTCGCTGGAACAGCCCTTCAGAATCAGGATGGGCGCGTCGGAAAATAGTCTGATTAGGATTCAGAATACGTCTTTAATTACCCAAATCCCCACCCTGGAGCATTTCTAGGGACCCAAAGTCACAGAAGAGGAGTACACCCGCCTGATCATCCAGAAAACAGAATCCCCTCGTCCTGGGGGGGGGCAGCTCTCTGCCTCAGTTTACCTGGTGGTAGGTCCACCCGGCATACACGGTGAGAAGGAGGGAGCAGGCTCGCTAAAGGGCTCACGAGGGAATGTCACTCAGCGCAGGGCTCTCTGGCTTTGCCTTATTGGACCCAAAATGGCAGAGAGTTGGTTCAAAGGTTTAGTACCAGGGGGTGTCCTCTAAGGCTGAGCAAACACACACAGGGACTATCGCTCTGTCTCTGTCTCTGTCCCTGTCTCTGTCTCGCTCTCAAACCCATCTACTCATTTTGTCTCAAAGTGTCCCTCCCATTTCCCAGTTAAAAGGCGAAGGGGGAAGCTGGGCGCGGTGACACACGCTTGACATCCCAGCACTCGGGAGGCTGAGACCGGAGGATCGCGGTTCGCGGACAGCCCCAGCTACTTAGTGAGGCCCTCTGCAACTCAGTGAGACCCTGTTTCAAAATAAAGAATGAAAAATAGGGCTGGGGGTGTAGCTCAGAGGTAGAATGCCCCTGGGTTCCATCCCCAGTACCAAAAAAAAAAAAAAAGCAAAGGAGGTAATTCATGGGAAGAAATTATATATATATATATATATATATATATATATATATATATATATATATATTTTTTTTTTTTTTTTTTAATCCCTGACAACTGTTTGCCCTGGTGTGTTCATGCCCGGGGATCTCCTGGGAGTCTCAGCTGGCTAACACTTAGGTGGTTCTGTTTCAACCTGGGAGAGGGTTGCAAGAAGACAGACTTTTCCAGCTAGATGTCCTAGGTTCTGTGTCCACTTGTGGTCCCTCCTTGACCAAGGAGGGATGGGCGGTGCAGCTGCACCCTCTGGAAGTGCAGACCTCACCGAGTCCCCCACTGCCTCCCAGATGGGTCCTGGGACGACACCGGTGACTGCTACCAACAAGCTGTCAAAAGAAAAGGAAGACTGTGGCTGTCAGCCATTCCTGGGCTCCCTCAACAGCTGACGCTCTAAGAGATGATTTGTTTTTCTTTTTGGTACTAGGGATGGAACCCAGGGGCATTCTATCTCTGAGCTACACCCCCAGCCCTACTTTTTATTCTTTATTTTGAAACAGGGTCTCACTGAGTTGCAGAGGGCCTCACTAAGTAGCTGAGGCTGTCCGCGAACCGCGATCCTCCTGTCTCAGCCTCCGGAATGCTGGGATCACAAGCGTGCGCCACCACACCCGGCTCCAAGAGAAGTTTTTAAAGGAAGTCACAGGGAGGGAAGAAGGGTAGGAGGATGAAGAAGCCCAGCTGGGCCGAGGAGTCTTTCTCCCCACTGTGAGCAGCACAAGGCTGACCCCACCCCAGCCCACAAGGGCACGCTGGCCGCCCTCTGCTCTGGATGCGCGCAGCTTGTGAAGGGATTCATGGAGGTGTGTACAAAACTTGTGTTGCAAAGTTTTCCCTGCAGGACGAAACATCTCAGACAACACAGAGCACAAAGCAGCCCGCGGAAGCCTCTGCTGTCTTGCTCCCCGCCCTGCGGAGCCCGCTCACTTCAAATCCTCCACATCCTGAGCAATTTCAGAGAGATCAGGAAGGTCCTCCTGAAGAGGATTTAGTAGCTGAAGTTGATAGAAAAGGAAAATAAATGAATAAAGAAAAATAATCACTGTCTCCCTGAGTACAGCATGAAAAAATATCAACATAACCCCATTTCATAATAATTCAAAGCAGATGAAGAGAACTTCGTGTCCAGCCCTAACCGGGTCCTCTGACTCCCAATCCATCATTGTGCAAATGGCATCCGCAGAGCTGCCCGTGCGGTGTGGATGGGGATGGCGGGCCCACCTGGCTCTTCCCACACTGCGCGGCCGCTGGCAGGAAGGGTCGGGGCTGCGGCTCAGGCCCGGGCGTAGACTGGACAACAGTAAGTCATAATTGTCCAGGTATCAACTGCATGATCTAAGGCGAATCACTTACCTCCCCAACCTCCTACCTGCAAAGGAGGGAACTGCCGCCCAGATCCAAGGAGTTAGATGTAGACACAGCCCCGGTGCTGGGAAGCTTTGCCCGGCCCAGGGCTCTGGGGTCTGAGCACCGGCCCTTCACTGCTTCACAGGGCTGAGCCGCAGGACCATCTGGCAGTGACCGCTCATGAAGAGAGGGATGCTGGGGCCATTGAGGCCTGCCCACAGCGAGGTGATGTGGACTTCCCCTTGGAGGTGGCACGCCCATCTCTATGCATCAGTTCCAAAGAACACATGTCCAACTACCCCAGGGCCACCGCATTATTTGCAGTAGTGACGAGGTGGGAGCACCCTGAGGGTCCCCCAAAGGTCAATGTTAAGTACAACATGGGCATACATTCAGTGGGACTTCAGTAGCCTTCAGAGGACTGAGCATAGATGGGCGTGGTGGTATACACCTGTAACCCTAGTACTTGGGAGGCTGAGACAGGAGGGATGCAGATTTGAGGTCAGCCTCTGCAGTCTAGCGAGACCTTCAGCAACTTAGCAAGACCTTTTTTTCCAAATAGAAAATAAAATATAAGCCGGGCATGGTGGCACATGCTTGTAATCCCAGCATTTGGGAGGCTGAGACTGGAGGATCGCGGTTCGCAGACAGCCTCAGCTACTAAGTGAGGCCCTCTGCAACTCAGTGAGACCCGGTTTCAAAATAAAAAATAAAAAAAAACAGGGCAGGGGGTGTAGCTCGGAGGTCGAATGCCCCTGGGTTCCATCCCCAGACCTGCAAAAAAAAAAAAAAATATATATATATATATATATATGTATATATATATATATATATATATATATATATATATATATATATATATATATATTGTTGGGGGTATAGCTCAGAGGTAGAATACCCCTGTGTTTAATTTCCTGTAAGAAGAAGGGGAGTAGGAGAAGAATGAGAAAGAGAAGAAGAAGAAGAAGAAGAAGAGGAGGAGGAGGAGGAGAAGAAGAGGAGGAAGAGGAGATAGAGGAGGAGGAGGAGGAGATGGAGAAGATGGAGAAGAAAATAGGAGGAAGAGGAGAGAAGAAGATGAAGAAGAAGAGGAGGAGGAGGAGGAAGAGATAGAGGAAGAGGAAGAGGAGGAGGAAGAGGAAGAGGAGGAAGAGGAAGAGGAGGAGGAAGAGGAAGAGGAGGAGGGCAGAGAGGAGAAGAAGGAAGAGGAGACGGTTATCAATGTGTGAGGGCAGGGTGAGTCGGTTGTAGGGAAGAGCGTGTAGTGGTAACTACGTAACGTCCATCCCCGCGTGGGCAGCTCCCACCTGTAGCCCCTCAGGCCCCCTGGGACCCTCACAGGGGATGCCCCTGGGCTGCAGAGGACTTAGGACTGTCCTGCATTCGTGCCACCTCCGTCAGGCTTCTGCTTGGATCTTGCTTCCATTCCCTGGGACCAGAGTTGAAGCCAGGATGAGGGGCGGGAGAGACACCTCTGTTGGAACCCTGGGCACTTCAGCCAGCCTGTGGGCATGGACACTGACCCGCCCAGCCAGCGTGGGAGGAAGGCAACCCGGGCGGTGTAACCAGCAGGATTCCTTGAAGTCGGCCTCACACCGTGCAGTCCTGGGAGCTTAGAGAACCGCGTGTTATTGGGGCCCTCTGGACAGATGAGGTGCCAGGACGGGGGAACCTTCTAGAAGTCTGCGCGGGTCACGACGGAGGCGTGTGAGAGCCGGGGACATGACGGTGTTGGCGAGGGGGAGGGGAAGGGAGCCGGCCTGGATCTTGAGAGGCCATGTGTATTTTCCCTTGCACTGGGGAGAGGGAGCCGTGCTTTGAAGACTGGCGGTGGGGAATGTGGTGCTCCGGAGGAAAGTTTGCTTCCTTGATTGGAAACAGCTGCGAGCCTTTGACTTCTCAGAAGAGCAGAAAGTTTGGTGTCTTTATGGTGTTAGAGGTTATTCCGAACGATTTCCTGCCACCCAGACCCTGCTGAATTGGAACCATTTTTCAACCCACTCAGGCATCCGAGGCTTACGGGGGTTCCGAGGAGGTGTCTGCACCACCCTCTAAATCAATCTCACCACGTTTCTTCCCTGGGAGTGCTTGAATAATTCAATTACCGTGTACACTCCCAGCCTCCAGACCCCGGCCGACTCGTTTTCTTTCTTTCCCTCGAAGTGAGTTGGGCCACTCATGCTTCCGAGCAGAGAAATTACCTCCTCAAGATCTTCTTCCATGATCTAATTCTCAGGAGCCCTGGGGTAAACAGGAGCCTCAGAGGCAGGGTCTGAGAAATTGCTAGAATGGTAATCAGGTTAGGAGACAATGATTTGAACTCCTCTGGACAGTCTCCTTGCCCATCAGTTTGGGCCAACGATAGTATACACCTCGGAGGGTTGGATTATTTAGTGAATGATTTTTATTTAAGTAAACTCTTTTTTAAAATTTTAAACTCATTTTGGCTTTACAGAAAAGTTGCCAAGATAGTACAGAGGGTTCCCATAAACCTTTTACCCAGTTTCCTCTATCGCTGACATCTCAATACCTCTGGGGTGCGTCTGCCGCAATCGAGAGCTAATATTGGTTAAGTTCCTATTGACTAAACCCACAGCGAATTCCACGCTCACTAGTCTGCCCATAATGCCCCGTTTCCGGTCTCGGATCCCATTCAGCGAACCATATTATATTTGGGTGTCTGATCTCCTTAGCTCCCTCTGGTCTGTGACAGTTTCTCAGACTCTCGGTGATTTTAATCACCTTGAGAGTGTGGAGGGCTACAGTCAGGGATTTCATGGACGGCCCCCCAATCCGGCCATTTCCTCCTGCTCCGTGAGTTTGTGGGTTTGGAGGATGAATTGAAGAGCTGGCGCCCCCTCCTCTTCACGTACTACAAGGGCTAGCCATGAAGTTCACCTTGGCTCCGTAGAGCCCTTTGGGAAAGTTGATGGCCTCATGCATGTAAAATGTTCAGAGTAGCACGTAGCAAGTCCCAGGGGCTTCCATGAATGGAATCATTGAGCAAGTGGTTATGGGGGATTTTTTTACTTTGTTGGGTAACATGTCGGTTTCATACCTGATTCCCATCCCCAAGAGAACCGCGCCGTCTGGGGTGCCGATGGTGCCCCCCACCTCCCATCCAATGAACCTCTCTGTCCCCTGAACAGCTCAGCTGGGTCTGAGCCTCCCCCTCCGCATGCTGCCGAGGCTCTAGCCGTCGAGAATGGGACAGTGTGGGAAACCAGAACAGGAACCCAACGGGGCAATTTCTGGCCAGGGATGAACAGCCCAGTAGACAAAGGGCCAGAACTTCACAGAGCGACAGCTCAGCATGCGGTGGGACAGGGAGCCACAAGACAGGAGAAGGGCCTTTTGTACCAGCTCACCAGCTCTCTCGGGAGCAGTGTGGCCAGGAGGGACACCCGCTGCGGCTGTCGTTAACTTCCCGATCAACATGCGAGAATCTCTCCTCCGTGGCCCGTTCTTGGTTTCCTGGTACGTAAGTACCCACAGTGTATTGACTAGTCTTCCTCCTCGGGTTCTCTTAAACCTAAGTTGAGGTCCAAGGCCTTTGGGTAAGTGTCTGTACAAAGTCCCAGTCCCTCTGGAATGTGTGGTCTCGAATGCTGTGAAGCTTAGGAAGGCTTTGCAATACACGACAAGTACTTTAGAAAGAGGAAGTTTGATACAAATGTATGACATTCTGAATACAAGCCTGGCAGGGCCTCATCCGTCTTTCTGATTGGCTTACCCACCAGCACGGGGATTATATCCTGTGTCCTCTTTGAACACGGAGACTCTGCCATGGATGTCCGTCTGCTCCTGAGCAGCCGGCAAGGCAGGAGGAGCAAGCTTCTCCTTCATCCCTGACACGGCATCTGCGATTTTAAGTGAGCAGCTTTCAGCCAAGACTCAGCTTCCAGCATGGTGACTCAGGGCGAGTCCCTCCAGCCAAGGTCCACCACGTTCTCCTTCTTCCCTGCTGAAAATCTCACAGGAAATCTTTTAATGATGGCTTCAGCCCAGCTAACTGTGTGGTTTTAAAGGGCACTCACCAGGTTCCCCATAGAGATGTTCCTTGCCTTAATCCAGGCAACGCTCTGACAAATCCGTGACAAGCTGGCAATGTCCCGAGTCTCAAACGCATCAAATGCACCTAACATACAGAACAATCCAGCCATGTTCTGCTCACCTTAAAAGTGCCCGGGACACTCCTGCTCGCCTCCAGCTGGGCAAAGTCATGGAGCACAAAGGCTGCTCTATAATAAACTGTCGAGTGGCTTGTGGAACTTACCGAACACTGCACTGCAAGCAAAAAGCAGAAAAGAAGACACTAGCTTGGCACTGTGCTTGGCTCTCTTCTTAGGATGTACAGACACTCACAGGCTTGCCAGACTCCCTCGGAGCACTGCACGCAGAAGTAACACCCTATAGTAGGGTGTGTGTTTAAATGCCAGGAGTTTTGAATTTATGCTGCATATAAATTGTATTTACTTTGGCCACTATTTTCTAGGGAAAAGTTTAAACCCCCAGAGGAACATTAACCAGTCCTAGAGTAAGTGGACAAGACAATAGAAAATCAAAGGGCCCCGGGCTCTCTCTGGTCTTCCCCCTCTGCTGATGAAAAACAGAAGTTCTGCCCAGAACAGAGATGGCCTTAAAAGAAGAGTGTGCACGGACTAGGGGACCTGAGGGGATTTGCACGCTTGGTGGCCGTCGGAACCGAGCGCAGGTGAACACACCAGGTGTGCTCCGCCCCCGGAGCTTACTCCACACACCCGAGTCAGCGGGGCCAATGACATCCCCGTTACACCAGAGCTCCCGGGAATTGGGTGCAGCCCCCTGTACGCTAGAGTGACCCTGCTTAGTATGCACAGAGCCTGGTGTGCAAACAGGCGCTCAGTAGGGTTAAATGCAGGTCCCATGGGCCTTGCATGGTGGCATTAGGGCGATGTCTCCTTGTCCTGGGCCTGTGTGTCCAGCAGTGACCCTGGCCTCTCCCTACTAGGTGCCTGAAGCCAACAGTACCCACACACGCACCGATCAGGACACTCAAGAGTATGTTTGGTCATTGACAATGGCCCCCCAGGGGGCAAATCGTTCCAGATGAGAACCTCTAATGTAGACAGACATACAGTGTCTCGTTTTGAAGAGTTCACTGAATACCAACCATAAAAAGTAAGATGGTGGAATAATCATTCCAGTACGCAGGAGTCTGAGCCAGGAGGATCATAGATTCCAGGCCAGTCTGAGCAGCCTAGAGAGACCTTATTTCAAAATAAAAAGAGCTGAGCTGGGTGTGGTGATGCAGGCTTGTAATTCCGGTACTTGGGAGGCTGAGACAGGAGGATCGCACAGGTTTGAAGCCAGCCTCAGCTACTTAGTGAGGCTCTCAGCGACTTACTGAGACCCTGTTCTCAAATAAAAAATAGAAAATAGGTCTGGGAGTGTAGCCCGAAGGTAGAAAGCCTCTGGGTTCCATCCCCAGCACTACAAAATAAATAAATAAATAATAAAAATTTAAAAAGCTGGGAGTGTAGCTCAGAGGTAGAACGCTTCTGGTTTCAATCTAAAAAAAAAAAAAAAAAGACATTGAGGATTGGATAAAAGATACACCATAAAAACCTAAAGTGAAATACAATAAAATGAAAAGGTCAGGGTCCTCCCTCTGGTGTTACGTATGGTTTAGAAGATGTTTGCCATCTTCACATGCAGATGTTGATGCCAACCCAAGCCACTGACCTTCCGGAAGTTTCTGGTAGACCAGTTGGCCCTGTCCATCCCTCCCAGGCCTCCTAATACTGTTCACCCGCGAGCTGTCTTGGGGTCGTTGGAGTTCTCCCTGCCCTCTTCCCGTCTGTCTTGCTCAAATTTGCACCCTGTCTGTCTTCCTCCTGCAGTAATAGAGGGGTTTAGAGTAAGTAGAAATTTGCTTATCATCTCAATCACACTTATTTATTTAGAATGTCAGATTCCTCTTGAGATGACAAATTCGCTCTCTGCCCAAGGTACGTGGCTAGCTGTTTCTAACGAGCCCATCATTAATTGGTTGCTGTCACCGGGATGTGCGCCCTCCTTCCCCTGCTCTGCGAGTGTGAACGTCTCAGAAGTGGCCTGGCAAGGTGGTGACTTCGGGTCACGCTAGCCCGAGGGGAGCAGACCTCCCAGGCCCAACCTTCAGCACCTCCGTTTTAATTGGCGTTTGATGTGGGATGCATTTCTCTAACTACATCCCGTGTCTCTGTTGAATCTGGACAGCTTTGAACATTCATTACACCACACAGAATTGGTCTCAGCTTGTTTCGGAATTATTGTTTCTCAGAGCTTATTTAGACAACCTCTGGCCTCCTTTCTGTTTTATGTAAGTATTTTCTCCTGAGACCCAGGCCCTACTTCCCCAAGTGTCTGAGGCGCTTGCTGACCGTGAAATCTTATTCATAAGTCTATTGTGAGACACTGAGTCCACACGGCCCCATCCGAGGCACAGAGCAGCCCGGCGCCCACCCAACCGGTTCTCAGAAGTCTTGTCTGTTCCTAAGAAGGGGGTCAGAGTTCTCCGCGCTTGTGGAGAAGTCCTCTGGGCCAAACCAAGTCTGAAAATCTTCCCGAGGACCGTGCCCGGCTCAGATTAGTCTTCACTTGCATTACCCTTAGTTAGCTATGGTCCTCAAGATAATTTTCCAACCATCTTGTCTACCAACTTCTTTCCATCCCAAATGCAGAAACTCAGGGTAAAGGAAAGAGGGAGGAGCCCGGTGCAGTGTCCTGTAATCCCAGTACTTGGGAGGCTGAGACAGGAGGATCACAGATTCGAGGCCAGCTTCAGCAACTTAGTGAGACCCTATTTCAAAAAAAAAAAAAAAAAAAAAAAGGAGAGGGGAAGGGCAGCGGTCAATAGAAAATGTCAGACAATAAGAAGAGATATTTCTCGGTGGCACATAAAAAGGTTGGTTTTAAATTAATTAAATCAGCCAACGTAGGGGGAAAACCCAGCAAGACCAATTGCATAATATGCCTGATTTTTAAACCCATTTGATCAAATCAGTGGTTGATCCAAGGTCCTGCCTGGATGAACCCAGCAAACATATATTTTAAAACAGATTTTTCAAGGAAATCTGAGGAATTGATACAGATATCTGAGTCAAACAACAACAGCAATGTGTAAATTGAGTAGAATCTGGTTTCTGGTAACTGACAAATCTCTGAAACGCTTTACCACTTAATTTATCTGGACATCCAAAGAAACGCCTTCATTGGGAATATTTTACCAAAAGCTCATCAGATAACATATTTCTTCCAAACTAACCCCAAGCTAGAAGAGAAGCCTTCATAACTATACCTATTGGTATTTAAAATTACAATTCCCCTCAAGAGAGAACCTGCTATAAGACAACTTGGTTCTATTCAGAGGACAGATAAGTTTAAAAAATACATAATTCAGGTGATTCTCCCCAAAAAAACACACCCCAAAGGGCATAAAATCTGCTAGAGGAATCAAGTCCCAACTGACATGGGCTTCTTCTTCCTTCTGAAGGCAAGGACCCTTTGCTAGCTTCTTCTCTCAAAGCAAAGGCCTCGCCTTTCTGCATATATGTGGCTTTTTCAGCTTCTAGGGACCAGTATTCATAGCAGCCCATTATGCACATTTGTAAGAAACTCAAAAAGAAAAGCTATGAAACCCAAGTTACAAGAAGGTTTCCTTCTTTCTCCCTTTCTCTCTCTTTCTTTCTTTCCTTCCTTCCTTCCTTCCTTCCTTCCTTCCTTCCTTTCTTTCTTTCTTTCTTTCTTTCTTTCTTTCTTTCTTTCTTTCTTTCTTTCTTCGTGTGTGGTATTGGGGATTGAACCCAGGGGCGTTCTACCTCCAAGCTACTCCCCCAGCCCTTTGCATTAGTTTGGTAGTTTGGTTTCCATTCTTTTGGATAGATACCTAGAAGTGGTGTTTTGGGATCATCTGGTAGGTTCCTTCCCATTCTTCTGACAGTCTTCCATGATAGTTTTCCAAAATAGTTGCACTAATTTGCACTCCCACCAGCAATACATTAGAGTCCCCATCTCTCCGCACCCTCACCAGCATTTGTTGTTGTTTGTGTTTTCGACGATTGCAGTCTAATTGAGATTAGGTGTCCTGATGAAGGTCAGGCGGCCTGTGTTTGCTTTTGATGCCTTTACCTTGGGGCCCTGTCCAACAAACCCCTGCCAAGTATGATATTGTGAAGCTTTTCTTCTAAGGGCTTTATAGTTTAGCGCTTGTGTCTAGGTCTTCGGCCCTTGGGGGTTAACTTTATACTTGCTAGTAAAGGCATTGCTCCATCTTTTTATACGTGGATACCCCGTTCTCCCAGCACAATTTGTTGAAAAGTTGGCCCCTTCCCCACGGAATGATCTTGGCACCTCTGTTGAAAAGAGTTTTCCCATCTGCGTGTGAGGGTTTGCCATTCATAACTTCTGCTGTGTTTTGCATTCCTTGGCTTTGCCGTGCTTTCATGGGGTCTGTGTCGGCTGCGGGCCTCGTTGTTCTGCTGCATTACAAACATTTTGAGAATGGTGCTCAGATTTTCTCATTATCTCGAATCTTGTGTTTACCCGGGGCTCCTTTTTTATTTACTGGGATTAATTTGATCAGTGTAGTCAAGTAGGCTGCATCGACCGTGTGACCTGTTAAGCGGGTTTACATGGATTCCTATTTGATAGCTGCCATCCTGGGCATGTTGTAGGCAGACTGTGAATACTGTCATTCCTTGGAATCTGTGGGGATTGGTTGTAGGACCTCCCTCGCCCTCAAGAATACCAGAATCTGTGGGTGCTCAAATCCCTTAGATAGATGCCGTAGTGTTTTCAAGTAACCTATACACACCCTTCTGTACCCTCTAAATAATCTCTAGTTGACTTATAATTCCCCCATTTTTTGTGGTACTGGAAATTGAACCCAGGGTCATTCGACCTCTGAGCTATGCCCCTGCCCTTTTTTATTATTTTTTATTTTGGGACTAGGTTGTTGAGAATCTTGCTATGCTGCTGAGCTGGCCTCTGACTTGCGATCCTCCTGTCTCAGCCTCCCAAGTACTGGGATTGTTGGCGTGCACCGCCACCCCTGGCTCTGGATGACTTGAATAATGACTGCGATGTAAATACTATGTAAGTAGCTGTTAAACTGTATTGATTAGGGAATCATGTCAAGAAAACCATCCGTCCATGCTCAGTACAGATGCAGCTCTTCTCCCAAACACTTTAATCTACAGATGTGGAACCTGTGAATACGGGGCTGGCTATATGGTAGTGGTTCTGTGCTCCCGCCTCCTCCTCCATCCAGTGGTCAGCTTGACAGTGCCCGTCCTTCGCCCACTCCTTTGCAGGTGTTGAGCCAATGGAGGAGCCAAAAATGGTGGCCACTGGGGCAGTGGGCGTGGCCATTGGGGTCGGGATGTGGTCTCCTATCGCCAGGGGCACCAGTGGCCAGTGTGGTTGAACCATCCCTGAATTCTCTCTTTCAGTCCCGTTTTCTAGATCTCCATCCTCTTTCCAACTCTAAACTTTGAGTCAGCCCAGGCCTCAACCTCCAGCTGTCTTCTGGTTGCAGAGTCATGCCAGGTGAGCTCACTCTGAGGCTGGGATGCAACCTGTCCCTAACAGCTTCCAGGTTCAAGTCTCCAGACTCAACCTCTCCCTTGCTACCCTGTGGAGAAGCCCCGGAACCTTTCTGAGGCTCGGTTTCCCCATCGGTGAAATGGGGATAAAACGCCCTTCCTCGCTGCTATGCACTGTCGATACTGGGTTTCAATAACTGGCACCCAGGAAGTTCTAAGTGTGATCTTAGTTTACCTTATGAAGGGTCTGTTGAGGAAACCCCTCAAGACAACCCCTAGTGTCAGGCATTATTTATTTATTAGCCCTTTCTTCTTAAAAAATATCTTTTATTGGCACATGTGGTTCAGAGTGATAGGGGCACATGTACACAGTACTTGGTGAGCTTTCTCTTTATCAAGTGTTTCTTAATAAAATAATTTGGGAGCCAGGTGTGGTGGCGCACGCTTGTAATCCCCGCGCTTGGGAGGCTGAAACAGGAGGATCCCGCAGGTTCGAAGCCAGCCTCAGCTACTTAGTGAGGCTCTCAGCAACTTAGTGAGACCCTGTTTCCAAATAAAATATAAAATAGGTCTGGGAGTGTAGCCCGGAGGTAGAAAGCCTCTGGGTTCCACCCCAAGCACCACCACCACCATAATAATAATAATAATAATAATAATAATAATAATAATAAATAATTTGGGAAGTAATTAGAGCCAGAATTAAAATTAAAATGTGGCAGATTCCAGCATCTCCTATGATTTTTTTTTTTTTTTTTTTGGCACTGGGGATTGAACGCAGGGCCATTTTACCTCTGAGCTACCCCTCTCTGGCTCTTTTTATTTATTTATTTTTTAAATAGAGCCTCACTAAGTTGCTGAGGCTGACCGGGATTCCACGATCCTCCTGTCTTAACCTCCCAAGTTTTGAGCTGACCATGCTGTCTCTTGGTGCTTCTGTGAACCTGTGCTCAAGGCAGGCAGCTCCCAGCCGTCCGCAGTCTCCTCTGAGTGTGAGATGTGTGCCCCATTCCTACTTTCCCACGCTAATCTGTTTTCCCAAAGGGTTTCATTTGTCTCTTCTTTTTAATCATCAATCAGTTCAGAGCAGCAGCGCCAATACATGCAAAGATGATCTCAAATTGCAAACGACTGCGGGCGTCAGAGACGGATGGCCCCGGATGAGGGCAGAGGGGTCGCGGTCATCTGGTGGGTCTGCAGAGGGGCTGGGGTGTGCCGGCTTGGGGTGATGTCCTGGGAGTGGGTGCAGGGAAGGGTACAGAAGGCTGCCGGAGTGTAGGGGAGCCTGCTCAGCATGCAGGGTTATGGGTCGGACCTGAAACTCCTCTCTGAGAACTGCGCTCCGATTTTGAAGTATAGAGGAAAAGAGAGGGACGGTGGCGCTGGGGAAGGGCCTCTGGGGTGTGACCTCTGACCCCACGCTCACAGGCCGCCTCTAATTTCAGCATCTGGAGTAGTGTGGAGATTTCCCCTCACTCACACAGAACATGCACTGCCAACTCCCTCTTCCCACCTTTCCTCCCCAGGTCCTAGAAGGTATCTGATACCTTTCCAGCACTCCTCTGCCTTCCAAGTTCATCCCCAAATTCAGCTGCCTCTGCCCCTTAGAGAGTTTCTCAATCTGATTTGACCACCTTCCTTTATAGCTACCACAATCAGCCCCAATAAAGCCACCACCAGCTCCTGTGTGGTCGACACAGTGCCCCAAATGGCTTCCTGCGCTATTCTAGATCAGTGCCATCCCTTCTGTATAGACATCTGGAGGGCCGAGAAGGCGGGGCCAACAGGCACAGAGGGCGGAGCTGAGAGTCGGGGGTGGAGCTTCGGGAGGAGCAGAGAGCCGCAGAGGGCGGGGTCTAGGTCTGGGGGCGGAGCTGAGAACCACAGAGGGCGGGGCTAGGCCCAGAGGGTGGAGCTTACCACCACAGAGGATTTGTAGAACTTGAAACCTACTGGGATTTGCTTTGCTAGATTTCTAACTTGGTTGGGGTCAGTGTCCCTTTATTTATTACAGTCTCTCTCTTTTGGAATGGTGCCATCTTATACCTGTCCTAGCATCATATTTTGGAAGCAGATCACCTGTTTTCTAGTTTCACTCATCCACACCTGGAGAGAAATGTTCCCCAGGAGGGATCATAATAAGGGTCTGATTTACTTGATGAAATTTGAGGCTTTTGGGCAAATAGAATATAGATGAAAGCTGGGAATGGCGGCGCACGCTTGTAATCCTAGTACTTGGGAAGCTGAGACAGGAGGGTCACAGGTTCGTGACCAGCCTCAGCAACTTGTGAGGCCCACTGCAATTTAATTAGACCCTGTTTCAAAATAAATAATAATAATAATAGGGCTGGGGTGTAGCTTGGTGGTAGAATGCTTTGGGTTTGATCCCCAGCACTGAAAAAAAAAATAATATATATATATATATATATATATATATATATATATATATATATGATTTTGGACCTAGAGTTGATGCCATAATGGGTTGAGTTTGGGGTGGGGGGATATTGGGATGGGTTGAATGTGATTTGCACATGGGACGAACATAGATTTTGGGGAGCTGGAGGTAGATTGTAGTTGACTGAATAGTGGCCCCCCAAAAGATATGTTTACCTAGAACCTATAAATATGACCTTATTTAAAAAATAATTTTTGCATATGTAATTCAGTAAAAGAGATGAGTTCTTTCTGAATGACAGTGTGGCCAAAATCCAATGACAATGTTCTCACAAGAAAAGAAAAGAAAAGAAAAGAAAAGAAAAGAAAAGAAGAGAGAAGAGAAAAGACAGGGGAAGAAGGTCATGGAGATGCCGCCCACACCATCTGGTGGAGATGGTTCCCATGTTGAGCTGGCTCCAGGTGAAGAGAGGCATGCAGGTCCCCAGCTCCAGAGGACGCCTGGCTGCTCCTCTTGGAGGGGCTGCGCTCACTTGTATTTAAGGTAAGCCCCGGGCATTCGGGAACATTTTGCCCCCGCCCCCTCCAGCCGGGCCAGCTCCCTTGATGAGCTGCGGTTCGAGTTCCTGGCAGTTCCCAGCATCTGGGGGACATGTCAGGGCAAAGGTGTGTGGCCAGAGAGGAGCGTGAGGAGGTGATGGAATGCGGGATTCGGCGTCAGAGACACCTGGATCCTGGGCCAGCATCTCATGTCTTAAGCTTTGTGACCTGACTCCAGTTATGTGAGTTTTCTGTATCTCGGTCCCCTAAGCAGTGGAACAGAGTACGTAGGAGTCCCTACCCCATGGCAGGCACGAGATGACATGGGATGAGGTATGAGGGAGAATGATGGGCAGCCGGGACACCTATTTCTCTGCAGAAACCCGCCTCTTAGGGCAAGCAAGCTGCCTCCTTCCCGTGCTGCCGCATGGACCCGCATTTGCTGCTGCTGCTCCTCCCATGTCTGCCGGGAGCCAAAGTCAAATCCTTTGAGGTGCTGAGAGAGGGACTGCCTTCCTGGGCTACAGGTGGACATGATCCATTAAAGTTTTTAACAGTATAAATCATTCTTAGACTTTGCAACAGGGGAGAGAGGGAGAGATTAGATAGATAGATGATAGATAGATAGATAGATTGATAGATGATAGGTAGATGATAGATAAATAGATAAATAGGTGATAGATGATAGATAGATAGATAGATAGAGGTATAGATATACTAGGGTTGCTTTAGACCTAGGATAACGAATAGTGCCTGACCTCAACTCCTGCTGTTCTGTGTTCTCTGGATGATGGAGCAGGTGCAGCCACAGCACATCACTGGGGCATCTCACCTGTGAGCCACGCCCAGCCAGCCAGCCATTAGGAACCAGCACAGAGCAGGCCCGTGCAGCCACACCCGCCCTGGTGAATCCTGCCTGGCCTTGGTCCAGGTCCAGGAGCAGTAACTAGTTGGAGATCTCCAAGACCCAGGCTGAGACCTGCCCAGAAGCTGCCCCCCTGGAAGCCAGGTGCTTGGAGCTGCTCTCCTATTGGCTGGCCAAACCTGCTCATTTGCATAGCAAGATGTTCCCTCTTCTTGGTTCTCTTCATCTCTCAGCCCCTGGGGCACTTGAAGGCTGCTTGCGGTTCCACCTAACTCCTTGGGCTTAGTGCTCCAGCCACTGCCACGGTTGTCATTTTGCTTGGCCAGACTAATGTTGCCTTTCTGCTAAAGTATATGCTCTTAGAAGGCAGGAGTAATATCTGTTAGCATCCTGACTAATAACCAAGCAGGGATGCCGAAGCTCTGTGGCTAAACAGACTCTGGGTGCCTGTCACTCCACCAGTCAGGCAGGGGCTGTGGGTCACCAAATATGAGAATCATTGTCATCAGTGTTGTGGAAAAAATAATGACAGCTTTTATTTGTGGAGCTGTTTTGATGTGCATCGTATTGCACATTTCACTTGAAACTCTTCTAACAAGGCTGCAAACCAGCCAGGTTTCACTACTACTGGGACCGTCTTCCCAGAAGAAACAGACTTGGAGAGCCAAGCGCGGTGCTTCCAGCCCATCCTTGGAGCCGTATCTGAACGCAAGCTGTGATGCACAGGCCCTCGCCCACAGCTGCCCCGCAGGCGGCACGAGCACCGTGCGTGAGATCGTTCCCCACGGTTCACAGATAGGACGTCGACTCTGTGTGTGTCCCATAAGGGTAAGACTACGCTCTCCTTCTGTTTCAATCCCGATCGCCTCTGGGACAGTCTCACTCCCTGACAATAGCATGTCTTTAACACTTCCCGGCAGAGAAAGAGAAGTCCGGCCAAGAGTTGAGAGTCTTCAGCACCCAGTATATCCGGTTAGATGGTCGATGATGGCTTTTTGTGTTTTCCTTATATTTAATTTTATGAGTACTTTCTACATGGTGCATGAGACTGGCTTCCATTGGTATACCTGATGATGTATCTAAAGCAAAAATTTTGAGGTCAAAAATAGGTTAAAAATAGTAAGTGGACAGCATTGGGGAGATACCCAGCCATGGCAAAATTCTGGGTAGACGGTGAGTAAGGACAGTAGACCACCTCCAGGAGCTCTGGCCTCACTGTCTCTTCAGAATTCCTGTCTCCCTGGCAGTGGGAGGCACAACTTCCCTCTGCGTCCATCCCACATCATTCTCAACAAGTCCTTGCCTTTGTTTCCTGGGCAAATCCCAGGTTTCTAAAGTGCCAAGAGTATGTCACACTCCTGCACCCCCAGGCATAAAACTCACCGTGCGGAGTTGCTGGTGATTGATGGGTTCACTTCCCATGGGCTTTGCTGCAAGATCACGTGGCAGCAGGCTGGCTGGAGCATCTGGCATGAATGAATCATTTATTCACAGCAATGAGAACAAGGCAGGCACCGGGTTTAGCATTTTCTTATCACCAGCGTCACCAGACGTCCTGTCCCTTCTGTGCTGGCTTGGCCACGGGCCACAGCAAGGAGTGAGGCTGGCCAGCCTCCTCTGGAGACTGAGCTGCTGAGAAGGTTGGGGCTTGGGAGGAAGGGAGGGGCCCAGGAAGAACCTCTCCAGAAAACTCCATGCATGGTGGCACACACTTGCAATCCCAGCATTTGGGAGGCTGAGACAAGAGGATCACAATCTGTGGACAGCCTTAGCTATTTAGTGAGGCCCTTTGCAACTCAATGAAACCCTATTTCAAAAATAAAGAATAAAAAAATAGGGCTGGGGGTGTAGCTCAGAGGTAGAATGCCCCTGGGTTCCATCCCCAGTACCGCAAAGCAAAACAAAACCAAACAAAACTTGATGTGCACATAGCTCTGATAAACAGGAGTGTTTGAACATGCTTGGCACCTTAATTTCTTCTGTAAAAACAACCACCGTCATCATGGAGATGGTGACCTGTCCCAGCAGGTCTGAAGAACCAGAAAATGTCGATGCATCCAGCGTCCTCACACTGACTGACAGTGGCCCAGGATGTGAAGACGGGGGTGTCCAGATGCACACCTGGGTTGGGCGAGGCAGGATCCAGCGCCTCAAACTGTGCCAGCGAGGACCAAGTTCTCCCTTTCTCTTCTGTCTTCCATGGCATCTGTCACCCTTAACACCAAACTGTGAAGGCAAGATGGCTTCTCTTTCCTGGAGGCCTCACCAGTGCTGCCTGGTGTGTTAAGGGCTCTGACTGAGTGATGTGCCTGACCAGAGGGAGGGGCACGAAGGTCAGGTTTGGAGTCAAAAAGACTTGGGTTGGTGGCGCACACTTGTCATCCCAGTACTTGGGAGGCTGAGACAGGAGGATCACAGGCTCGTGACCAGCCTTAGCTACTTAGTGAGGCCCTCTGCAACTTAGTGAGACCCTGTTTTCAAATAAAATAGAGCTGAGAGTGTAGCTCAGAGGTAGAATGCCCCTGGCTTCTCTCCTCAGCACCACAAGAATAAAAATCAATCAATCCCGACGCAGCCCGCCCCTTGGCTAGCTGTTACCTCCCAGATCACTTTCTCTGAGCCTCTTCGTCTCTCCCGTGCGGTGAGGCCCATGGTAGTAACCATGTGCAGACTTGTTGAGATGATTAAATAAGGGAGCGCACCGACGGCATCCGCACGACTAGAAGCATCTACGAAGCTCAGGTCTCATTCAAGATGGCGCCCCTCCTGCCCTGCCGTCTTCCTCTGCTCTTCCCAGCCCTGTGCTTTTCTGCATAGCCCGGATCTCAAGCTGCGGTTGGATTCACCCGTTATTTGCGCTGTCTTGTTGCCTTTCTTGCCAGCCCCATGGAGGTCTCACGGAAGCACCATCACATTCCTGGTTTCAATCTCAAGGCCTACACTGGTGTCCAGTTCTGGCAGTTGCTTAATAATAGTTGAACAAATAAAAGAACAAGCATAGAACATCTTTCCACAGCAATGCCAAGTGATTCTGCTATAAACTAAAGGTTTAATCCTCAGGATTAAAAAAAAAAAAAGCAACAAACTCTTTCTACTTCCTCCCAATCCATCGCAGTGTTCCGGCAAGACATTTAGCTACGTCCCCGGGCTCCAGGCCTCTGAGAAGGTATCAGGTCAAATCCTGCCCTCCCTGGGTTTCTGAACTTGAGTTATGACTTCCAGGCTCAGTTGCCTTCCTCCTTTGTTCAACTCGTGTCCTGCTGAGGCGACTTCTCTCCGCTTGAAGAAAATCGTTTTCACACGAGAAAATGTGGAGCTCATTAAAAGTGCGATTGTGAAACGTCTCTCAGAAGAAAAAGAGTCTGTGCCGTCACTTGAGAAGTTCTGTGGGGCCCGCTGCAGTCAGTCCTAGAAGTCCCAGGTTAGGGGGCTGCTTGGAGTGCGGCGCCCCCCACGCCGCCCCCACACCCCGCCAGCTTCTGTGTGTATCTCACTCTTCTCTTTCTTACCTCTCTTCCATGTCTCCCAGGTGTGGGGACACCTACATGAGCAGGAAAAGGGAGGTGTAGGCCAGTCCAATGCCTTTTTTCTCTGACTCTGGGAATAAAAGTTTAAGTATTTCCATATAAAAAATGAAGCCAGGAGCCTGGCGTGGTGGTGCACGCTTGTAATCCCACCATTCGGGAGGCTGAGACAGGAGGATCGCGGTCTGCGGACAGCCTCAGTTATTGGTCAGAATGCCCCCTGAAGAGCTCAGGGTTTATATAGTTAAGCCATGAGGGTTGTCATCCTATCAGTAGACAAACCCATTGTAATGAGTTTACTGCGTGGTCACCGAGGCCGGTGAGGTGTGCTGGAGAAGCTGGGTCCAGGGGCTGTGGCCTTGGGATGGTGCTTGTGTCTTTGGACCCCCTTGCCTCCTGGATCTCTCTCTCTCCCCTCTTCTGGCCCCCGTGCTGTGAGAGCAGAGCCCTGGCTCTATCCCTTTCTCTGCTTCCAGCCCTGAGCTTCAGACCCTAGCCTCACATGGACTGAACCCAGGATCTCCAAAAAACTCTCAGAAAATAAACCTTCCTTCCTGTAAGCCGTATGGTCAGTTGTTATAATCCAGTGTAACAAGTGAGAGTGTTGATGAGCCCAGGGTAGCTCCCAAATTCATGTTTGACTCAGCGACTTGAGACACGGGTTTCCCACCATGGTGAACCCGCTTAGACATGTCCTCACACCTTGTTCTGTGCGGGTGGTAGATCTCTAGTGGCCCCGATTCCTCAACCCCTCCCCTTCTGTCTCCTTTGCTCAGTGACCTGTGTGCCCCCCCCCCCGCCCCGAGTCACAAGAACTTGGCAATAGGACATTCATAGACCCGCTACCCAGACAGGCTCACAGCTTGCTGGTTTGTTCTGGGGCCTTTTCTACTGCATGGGAAGGACACTGCTGGACGGCCCGCTGGGTGGGGAGCAGCAGAGGCGACCTGAATCCCACAGCAGCCCATCCACGGCAAGCCGAGGGAGCGCTGCCCACAGCGGGCTGGCCAGCTGACAGGTGCCCCACCTTGCCGGCCATCCGTGTGGTGGAGGGGTGTTTGCAACGCCCATTGTTATGGCAGCAGATAACTAATACGCCACCACCTTCAAAGGACTTCTGATCTGGGCAGAGGAAAATGTTTGCACACAACTAATATTACTGCAGCCGCCACTATTGCCAGGTAAGAGTTATTAAACACTGATTTCTTTGATTCCAGGTTCTCTGTTCACCTATATTTCACCTATGTTCTCTGCACAGTCACCCTCCTGGGTATGTGCTGCCATTATCCTGGTTCCATAGATGAGAAAACTGAGACCCAGAGAGGTGAAGGGCTCACCCGAGGTCACACAGCTCGGCACGGGGGATTGGGGATTTTAATCCAGATCTCTTTGACTTCAAAGCCCGTGCGCATGCAAGTCTGAATGTTTTAGCAGCTATAAGAACATCATGGGAGATTTAAGCTGGCAAATCAGGCTGTGCTCTCTGCAAGGGGCAGCATTTGAACTGGCTTTGAAGAGGCTTTGGGCAGGGCTTCATACAATGAGGTGGGAAGGAGACGTGCCTAAGTGAATTTTTTTTTCTGCAAACAGATCAAGGTCTTCGACAGTTGCTGCGATCAAGCTTCCCAAACCCAACGGACTGGTTGCACTTGGTGGACACAGAAACCCACCCCTCGCTGAGCTTTAGACGTTCCAAGTTGGTGAAAAATTCCTCTGATAAAAGTCAAGGCCACTTCAAGGAGGCCAAACAGGCCAGGTGTGTATGCAGAATGTTGACTTAACTTATTCAAAAGCATCCTCGCGTTAATCAGCGCGGATGCCAGAGATTCCCCCCTTTAACTGAGGCAGCTAGGGCGCCAGTTAAAATGTACACACATGCTGTGTGAGCTCAGTCGAGAGGAGGGTGTGTGTGTGTGTGTGTGTGTGTGTGTGTGTGTGTGTATGATCTAGGTGGAGGCTCCCAGGAGGGCTGGTAAGATGGAATCAGAGGGACCACTCAGAAATGGGCACCAAAATGCAGGCCATAAATTCCAGAAGCAAGCCAGGCACAGAGTGGCCCATTAGCCTACATCTGTGATTCTAGGACTTGGGAGTCTGAGACAGGAGGAAGCAGGTTTGAGACCCTCAGCAACTTAATAAGACCCTGTTTCACAATAATGAATGAATGAATGAATGAATGAATGAATAAATAAATAAATAAATAAATAAAATATGGCTGGGGGTGTGGCTTGGAGGTAAAAACACTCCTGGGTTTAATCCAGTACCACTTTCCCCCACCCCCCCCAAAAAAAAAAGAAAGAAAGAAAAAAGAAAAAGAAAAAATAATTTCAAAAGCAAATCTGCTCAGACTTCTCGCCCAGGGCCGATGGTGTTGAAAGATGGAATCTCCATGCCCTTGCATCAGGAAATGGTCCCATCTGGCAGTGCCAGGCAGTCAAGAGGCTTGGCTACTGCTGCATATGATGGTTATCTAGCAGGCGCTCAGGGCTCAGGAGCCCGTCCTCCCCTCCCCGAGTGGGTTCTACCCCCACAAGGGAGGGTTTTGAGGCAGCACTGGCTGCATCCGGACCGCTTAAAGTGTGACACTTCAGACTTTCTAGACACTTCTCAAGAGCTCTCATCCAGAGCTCTTCTTGGTTTCCCCATGGCCAATGAGCTGCTTCTCCCTGAGGACCCACATCAGGGCTGGCTTTCTGGGCTACTGAAAGTTTACACCAAGTTGAGACAAACCGCTCCAGGATGCTCTTGAGTGCAAGTGGAAGAAACCTAATTGGAGCCGGCATCTGCTAAGACGATGGCAAAGAGCGGCTGAAGGTGAGCGGTCCAGGGAGCCCTGTCAGATCCAGGGACTCAGGCCCGGGCCCTCCTCCTTCCTCCTTCCTTCTCTTTCTCTCTCTGTGTCTGTCCCATCGGCAGACGCTGGCCCTTCTGTGCACACTTTGTGACTCCACGGCAGCCGAAACCTTCCAGTTCCTGTCTGATTCTCCCAGGAACTTGGGCGAAAGTCTGCAAGTCCTGTCTGCCAAGTCCTAGGGCTGAGTCTCAGTAGTTCTGATTTGCAGGGCGTGGTCATCGGCCCACCCCTGGACCAATCACCAAACTTAAGGTGGTGTTACTTTTCCGTTTCTGCTCTAACAAGTGACCGCAAACAGTAGTTTAAAACAATACAAATGTATTACCTTACAATCTGAAAAAACGGGCGGCTGGACAGGGTCCCTACCGAAGGCCGTGGGAGAGGATTGGTTTCTGCAACTTCTCGGGTCTCCAGTGGCCGCCTGCCTGCGCATCTTAGCTCAGGGCGCCAAGTCCCTTTCCTGTGAATCCTTGTCCCATCTCCTTCTCTGACCCGACCCTTGCCTGTCTCTTCTGAGAACATCTGTAACAACATCAGGACTTCCCTATAGGATATAGATAACCTCCCATCTCAAGATCTTCATCACAACAGCAAAATAGTGTTGACCGTATCAGACAACATATTTACAGGTTCTGAGGGGTAGGGGAGCATCTTTTTTAGGGGACCATTATTCTCCCTATTTCAAAGGAGATGTGATATTCTTATTGGCTAGTCCAGAGTCCTTAGCCTGGCCCTGGAGCCCCACCCTAACCACATGATGTGGAATGGGGAGGAGTGGCCCAAGGGAAGGCGTGGTTTCTTACCAGACTAGTAAGATACTTGTTGGGATACTGACCAGCCAACAAAAGCCAAAACTGGGCACAGAAAACACAGAGAAAATCACAGAGCCTCTCTTGGTTTTCAGTAGACTCACCAGATTTCTTTTGGAGGTCAGCTGACTTCTTTCAGACCTAGAGCATGGATCCTTGGTAGCACTAAAGTTTGTAACATATTAAGATCATCTTATTTCACTAGGAAGTTTAATTATAATTAATGTCTTTGTGCACAGATGTGTGGACAGGCTTTACTGGAGCTGGAACCCATTCTGTCTCTGAGCTGTATCCCCAGCTCTTTTTACTTTTCATTTTGAAGTAGGGTCTTGCTATGTTGCTGAGGTTGGCTTCAAACCTGCCATCCTTCTGTCTCTGCCTCCCTAGTACTAGGATTAGAGTGCACCATCACATCCTGCTTAATGTAATTTTGTGTGTGTGTGTGTGTGTGTGTGTGTGTGTGTGTGTGTTTACTGGAGATAGAATCCAGGAGTGTTCTACCTCTGAAATATACCACAGCCCTACTTTATCTATCTATCTATCTATCTATCTATCTATCTATCTATTTATCATCTATTATCTATCTATCTATCTATCTATCTATCTATCTATCTATCTATCTATATTTTGCGGGTCTGGGGATGGAACCCGGGAGCATTGGCCTCCGAGCTATAACCCCTGCCCTAGTTTTTTTATTCTTTAATTTGAAACTGGGTCTCACTAAGTTACGGAGGGCCTCATTAAGTAGCTGAGGCTGTCTGTGAACCATGATCCTCTGGTCTCAGCCTCCCGAATGCTGGGATTACAAGCGTGTGCCACCACGCCCGGCTCTATTTATTTATTTTTGAAACAGGGTCTCACTAAGTTGCAGAGGGCCTCACTAAATTGCTGAGGCTGTCCTCGAACCTGGGATCCTCCTGTCTCTGTCTCCCAAGAACTGGGACTACAGGCATGCACCATCTTGTCCAGCTTCATGTCGTTTTTTAAAGGAAGGAAATCGGAGGCTGGTGCCTTCTTCTTCTGTGACCGTTAGAAGAAGCTCTGTGCTGATTGGAGACGCACAGCTAAGACTGAAATAACATGGAAAAGCACTTAATTATTCTTATTCCTGAGCAAGTTCAGAGCTTCCGCTCATCTGGGTGGGCGGAGGCAGGAATTCTGGGATAATGGAAAACTACATAATGTCTTAAGTTACTGTCTCTTAAATCCTCCAAATTAAAGGGAAAACAATCTTCAAAAGAGCCATAAAGCACACGAAGGGGCAGCTGGAAGGGGATGCTTAGCTGGGATCAGTGGCGAGAGCCTTCGAGGCTGGGTTTGGAGTCGAAATGTGAGCGAGAGGGATTGCCTTGAAGTCATGGGCCACATCTGTAGACTTGGGAAATGTCGATGAGGAAATAAACACAGTGGCCAAGCCAGGCACTCGGCTGAGGCTCCCAAGGGCCCGGGCATCTGGCTCCTCTTGGGGGCACGTTTGATAGCAGAGGCGCTGAAGGAAGACCCAGGAAGGGGTGGCTCTGGGGTTGGGGTGGGAGGAAGGGAGGGAGGAAGACCAGTCTTTAGTGTCCTTAGCGGCGGACACTTAGAGTGCTCAGTCCTCAGATGACCTTTCATCGGAGCTTATGAGAATAAGGGAACTCGGCAGATGGGGAGGAAATTTCCCGGAGACACGGGAGGAAACGGGAGCCCTCCTATCCGCTGGATTGGCGTTCAAGAGGCAGTGCCACCTAACAGTTAGGAACTCTGTCCTGGGGGGTGGGGGGCACAGAGCTGCATTTGAACCTGGACTCTACTACTTAGTAGCTGCACAACAGAAGATCGGGTACTTGAAATGTTTCGAGCTGGACACATTAGAACCCTCACCACCAGTCACTTAAGTCCGTTTTCTTTGTCTACAGCCTAGCCCGGAGCCCGTGAGAAAGGGAAGTTAGTGTTCTGGCCAGGACTTCCCCCGTTGAAAGAGACAGAATCCCAAATAAGGTAAAACAAAAAAATAAATGATGAGGTACTCTAAGTAGCTCAGAGATAGTGTAGATTTCAGACATAACTGGATCTAGGGTTCAAATGACAAGTTAGGACCCCAGCCCAGTCTCTCTGTATCTTGACTTCTCTTTCTTCTCTGTTGAGTCTGTCCTTAGCAGGGGCTTGTCTTGTGTGGCCAGGTGGTGCTCAGAGGTTTTTGGTATATGAACTCTCTTCTCAACAATCAAAGAAGCGAATAGGGAACTTCCTTCTCAAGTATTCCTGCAAAAGTCCTGAGACTGATTTGGATTTGTTCAGATAGTCACACGCCCAGCTCTGAGCCCACCTCCACAGTCAGGGAGAGGTGTCTTCATTGGCCAGATATCAGTCGCAACCTACAGGGAATTCCCAGAGTCCGGAGGCCTTGAGGTCCCATCTGAAGTGCGCGGGCAGTGGCCAGGAGGCCCTCAGAAGAACCGAAGGGCACGGCGCTAGGACCGGGATGGCTTGGCACATGGACCAAAAAACCAAAGCACCTTCCGATGACCTTCATATTTCAATTCAGGGTACTTTTATCTGGCTCAAAGTACACTAATTTAGGAAGAAAATTTCTATCACCACCATGTGAGGAAAGCCAATATTGCCTGCCATAAATAAAAGATAAATATAAAATCAAGTGCAATAGAAACAATGGGAGGTGGCCCTGGCTCCCTCCCCGCCTGCGCTGAAGCCGCTCCGGGCTGGGCATCCTCTCCGGCTCTGTCAGAAGAGAGGCGAAGAATGCAGGGAGGAGACTCTCTTTACCTGTGAGCGCTGATGGATGTCACACGGGCACTGCCTCCCTCCCTGGCTCCCGGATCACTTTAAGGACCAATAGAAATTCTTCCTCCTCTTTCCACCCAACTGGCCACACTCTACTCTCAGCTCTGCAGTCTGCTTTGTTCTGAACACCCAGTGCCCTAGGTCCTTTGTCCATAAACTTGCCCCTCCCCAGGAAAACAGGAGACAAGATGGCAGGGCTCCTGTAGCCTGCGGGAGCCTGGGGGACTCATCGAAGGTCACTGATTTAGTGCTGGTGAAGATGGCAGCCGTAGTTCCACTGTGAGGGTGGCATCCTGTGTGGACCATTCCAGGAAACCACTGCCTGCCCTCTCCTGTAAGCTGACTAGAATATTTTGTGTTTCTCCAGCCATCCCTCAAGCCAAGATATTATTATTATTATTATTATTATTATTATTATTATTAATCCTTATTTTGTAGGAGACGTTTTAACTCTAAGGAAAGAGATAACCATTGTTCTGGTCTGACTGGGTATCCCTGTCCTGGTCACCTGTTAAAACCCTGGCTCCCAGGCGCCGAGGTCATCAGGGTGCAGGGGGTGCAGAATCCCCCTGCAGAGGATTCGTGCGCCATCCGTCCCTGGACCAGAACGTGAGTCCTGTAGGTTCCAAAGCTGCAGGCGCCTTGACCTTGGACTCCCCTGGCCCCAGAATGGAGAGAGAGAGAGCCACCTGGTTTATGGCGTTTTATGACGGCAACCCCCCAAGCGAATCCTCAGCGGTGATGCTTGAACACCTGGGGTTCCGGCTGCCTCGCTCTTTCCCTTCTCTGTGGCTGTTGGGTTCTGTTTCTCTCTATGGAGGTCTGCCCCCACAATCTCTCCCTGGGCTGGCTTGACCTTCCCTTGGTGCAGTGGCTGGGTCCAGAGGGGCAAGTGAGCCAGGCTGGGCTGTAGTGGTTTCGCTGTTGTATAGTATTTATTTATTTATTTACTTATTTTTGTGGTACTAAGGGTGGAACCCAGAGGCTTTCTACCTCCGGGCTATACTCCCAGACCTATATTTGTATTTTATTTGGAAACAGGGTCTCACTGAGTTGCTGAGAGCCTCACTAAGTAGCCGAGGCTGGCTTGGAACCTGTGCGATCCTCCTGTCTCAGCCTCCCAAGCGCGGGGATTACAAGCGTGCCCCACCACGCCCGGCTTGGGGTATAGTTTTTAGAAGACAATCATTAGGACTAGTGGGGAGGGGGCATTAAATCCATCCATGCCAATGGATCCGCAGGTGTTCTAAATCTACCCCGGAGTACCCAGAGAGATGAGGAGAGACTCCAGGGTCTCCCCACGGCTACAAAGAAAGTGAAGGGGCTGCCCTGGACCTCACCCTATAGTGAGCAAGGGACCTCTGTCCAGGAGCAGCCCCTCCTGCAGGGAAGCTTCTGGAGGAAGCAGGACTCCCCAGGACCGCTAACTCACCTGCACTGCTAGCGACTTTGCTCCTTGCATGGATACCCCACCTGCCACGGCACACCTGTGGAAGGGTGGGGAGCCCTCAGGGCCATATGAGTCAGGAGTGTAAAGGGCGCCCTGCCAGCAGGCCCTTGGGCCGGGGTAGGGAGTCATTAGTGAGCCTGGGGAAATGCTTCCCTCCCTTAGACCCAGGGATAAAGATTAACAGGCCGAGCCGAGGAACCTTTTCTTGGGACCTTATGGCTCTTGGGGTGGGGGCGACTGCTTTGGGCTGCACGTCTTGGGGCGGCAGGTTGGGGGGAGGTCGAGGGTGAATGTGCGCGGGGCGCGGCCTCCGCAGCTGTCCCGGCCCCCACCCCGCCGCCCCCGCCCCTGCCCTCGCCGGGCTGGGTGCGCTCGGGCCTCCGCTCCCCGGCTCCCCCCGCGCCTGGGAGGCGACCCCCGGTGCGCCCCGGGTTCAAAGGCCCCGCGCGGCAGCTCCAGCCCCTCAGGGGGGCGGGGAGGCGAAGGGGGTGGTGCGGGCGCCAGAAAAGCCCGAGCCCACAGCGGCCAGCCCTCGCAGGATGGGCAGCGCGCTCTGAGAGTTCGTGACCGCCGCAGCCAACTCTTGGCCGAGCCTAGGACGCAGCCAGTGAGCCGCGGGACTCGAAAGCTGTGCCCGGCCCCAGCGGCCGTCCTCCCGGCCCGGGGCTCCCGCCCTGATCGGGGTTCATGGAGCCCGGGCTGTGGCTCCTCTTCGGGCTCACAGTGACCTCGGCCGCCGCAGGTAAGCGGGCGGGGCGGCGCGCCTCTCCTGGCGGGAGCTACACAATGGGAGCCGGGGGCGGGGGTCTGCGTTGCAGGGCGAGCTGCATCCCCCCCCCACCCCCCAGGCGCTGGGGGCGGGCTGGGGCCCCGGGGAGCAGCGCCAGGAGTGCCCTCGATCCCTGGGGGTTGTTTCCAGGCATTTGGGAACTTTTAAGAAAGTTTGCAAAGGAGTCAGAGAGTCTACCCCCTCCCTCCGCCCCCCCCCCAAAAAAAACTTGCAAAGTTTAGAGCAAGTGTGCAAAAATGCACGGGAGTTTTCAACCAAGTACAAATGGCTTGCAGACTTTTGCGCCGTGAAAATAACTTGCAAGCGTTTCCCCCAAGTATGCACAGAACTTGCAGATTCCAGCAGATACTGCCCACAGCTTGGCAGACTTTTCAGGAGACTTTGGAGAAAGCCTTAGTAGCCTGCACACTGTGCAGAAGTTTGCTTGCTAGCTGCTGCTTGACCAGGTGTTTGGGATGGTGGGTGCTGAGGAGTCTGGAGCCCCAGCTCAGGAGCCCCTCTGTCTGCCTTCTGCAGGACTCGTGCCTCGCCCCCAGCCTGGGGGCTCTGGCAGGACCAGCGAGCCCCGGGGCCCCCCTGCAGCCGGATCGGAGGGGGACTTTGAAGACCCCGTGGCTGGTCCTGGTGAAGGGACTGTGCCCCCAGCAACGGCGCAGGGTCCAAGTCCTGGAAGTCGCGGGCTGGCACAGGGACCCACTCTGTCTGGGGAGCAGGCGGCCAAGGGGGGCCCTGGGCATCACCGCACCCGGCGCTGCACATGTTTCACATACATGGACAAGGAGTGTATCTACTACTGCCACCTGGACATCATCTGGATCAACACCCCTGAGTGAGTCCGTGGGGTGGGGAGCGTGGCCCGTCTTCACATCCCACCCCAGCGTGGCCCGAGGCTGCCCTGGTCCATCAGGTCTGTAGGTCAGGACAGCCCACCTGCCCGGAGGGTCTGGCCTAGGAGAAACTCAATCCCAGGTTTGTGGTCCTGTAGAAGGCATGGAAGGCGGCCCTCTCTCTCCCTGTGAAATGAGCCTGCCAGGGGATTAGACACCTGAGAAGTCTCTCTGAGGCTCTTTTCTGAGAAAGAGGAAGCCCACCCCAGGGGCTCAGTGGGCTTGTCGGTGCTCCTGACCCTGCCAGGCTCCAAGGAGCTTAAGATTCCTTGAAAGCAACCTGCTCCTGGGACCTCCAGGGGAGGGGTGGGGCTTGCTGAGCTGGGCAGGGGCGGCCCCTTTCAGATGGCCTGGGACCCTGATGCCAGGCAGGAGGAATGCATTTCTACCGGCCCATGGGTCTTTCTCGGGTTAGCCTCATGGTCATGGCACACAGGCCCCCGCCCCCAAGTCCTTAAGACCTCATCCTCAGCGCCTGGAAGTGCTGTGCTTAGGTTGTCTGCCCCCCTTTCCTGAGGTCTTGGAAGCATTGAGGGCTCCCTGTTTTCTCATTGGATTCAGCCTAAGGAGGGGGAGGGATTCTGCAGAGATGCCATCATATGACACTACAGAGGGCTTGACCTTCCTTGCTTGGGCCACCAGGTCCTCCTGCGATTCTGAGGTGCGTCCCAGCGTGCTCTTGGGATTCCGGGGTCCTGCTCACACCCGCCTAGGGATTCCAGGTCCAGGAAGGCGACTTTTCCACGACTTCTCCACTGGGCTCGGAGACAGCCCCATCAGTGTCCCTCACCGCCGCTTCCTTTATCCCCCTCACCACTAACTTTGGAGCCCTCTGGGGGGCAGCTTCCAGGGGCAGGGTTACCCACCTGGGCAATTCTCGGGGGTCTGACAGCCTAAAAAACCCCACCCCAGCTCAAATGGCAGGCAGAGCTGAGCCGCCTGGACACGGGCGAGGGCTGGGAGGACCCGGCGCGTCTCAGGGCGTTCCTAACCCCTCTTTATGCTGGTCCTCAGCTTGACTAGCATGCCCGGCAGAGTCCAGTGAGGCCCCTGTACCCACTGTCAGCCAACGCCAGGGACGCGGAGGGAGACCCAAGGGGCCGGGGTTGGGCTGCCATTCATCACGTCTCTTCTCAGACAGTATGAGGGTGACCTTTCCTCACAGTCTCTGCCACCCAACACTCATCTTTTCTGATTCTTATTTCCCTGGCCTCGCGATCCCACCAAATTCACTCCCTAGAACAGAGAGCACTGGGCAGTGGGCACAGGACGGAGTCTGGGTTTGACTAGAGTCTTAAGCTGAGACCGAGAAGAAGGAAGGAAGGAAGGAAGGAAGGAAGGAAGGAAGGAAGGAAGGAAGGAAGGGGAGAACAGTCCCTGGGCTCTGTCCGTGGAGGAAGCGATGGGCCGAGTACGGCCACAAACACTTTGTGGTCTTTGAATCCTGTCTCAGAATTTCGGGTTGTCTTGCATAGCCCACAAGGAAGCTGTGGGTCTGGGATTTTTCCCAGGACACCCAACTTGATACCTTTCCCCCAAAGTCTGATTTACATCTTCCCCTCTTCCTCCACCCTGATCCCTTCCAAACAGTGGGAGAGAAGAGTTAAACCGCAGGCTCCCGAGAAAACAAAATGATAGGAGCCAGACACGCGCGCTTTGAAAGGAGACACACGAAATAAACGCTGGAAGGGAGATGTTCCTGGACGGCCTTTCTCCCTCCAGTCTCTCCTTTGCTTCCTCCCGTCTCTCATTCTTCCTTCCTTTTTCCTTTATTACCTTCTTCCCTCCTTTCTTTTCTTCCATCTGGAGACCCTGTTGATGTGTTGATAAGCCCACTGACTCTCTTTGAAAGATCTCAGGCGAGATTGCAATTTGAGGAGAGTGAGGGCCCCAGGGGGCAGGAGAGAGCCTGAAAATTCCCCAGTGGAGGTGAAGGTCAGGGGTCCTGCACGCTAGGATCTTTTCCAGAGGTGCAGTCCCAGCCCTCCCATGGTCCCTGGCCATCCCGCCTCATCTGACTTCCTCAGCAGAACTTGTTTCTCTCTAGACTTCTCCAGGGTGTGGTCTGCTCTCCATCCCTGTGGCTGGCTCCTCTGGAATCTGGGGGAGACTTCACCCTCGCGCTTAAACTCTGAACCTCAAAGTTGGTGTGTTTCGTCTTTTGCTGTCCTTCTTCCTTCAGCCGCCGTCTTACTCTGTCTTTGAAGGACACTGCGTGGATCTGCAAAAAAGGACCAGTCTACCAGTGTGGTCAGCGATGCCAGGTTCAAGGGCCTAAAATTCTGCGGGAGCTGTGTTGAGAGCTACCTTTGAGACCCGTTCTGCATGTCCTGGTGGGAAGTTAGCTGTCTTGATTAGGCTCTAGAGACTAGCTACTCTGTTAAGAATCTTCCAGGCGGAAGAGCTGGGATTCTCTGGGTCTCCCTTGACCTTTCTGTCAGCACCCTTCCATTCTCCAAAAAACCCGTGATTCTGAAGAGGAAGCAAATTTGTCTCTGGGCAGCTGTGCTTTGTGGCCCTGTGTAGGCTCCTGAGGCTTTGACTCACCCATGGTACAGCATCATTGTCATAAAACTCCCTCGTTCCACATAAAGAACCCCAAATAGCGCCCAAACGGTCCTGTCACTGCCGACAAAAATAACTTCAAAACCTGCAATTGGAGAAAAGTCTATCCCATCTTACTGGGAGGAGAGGTGGTAACAGGGAGACCAATGTTCATGGATTGAGATGCTCGGGGCTATCCTCTATGAGGATGCAGAACCCAAGTGGCTGGCCAGGGAGTTGGGGGTTGTATTAGGGTTCTCCTCAAAGATAGAACCAACAGGATGGGTGCGTACGTGTGTGTGTGTGTTGTGGGTGTGCATGTGTGCACAGGTAAACACATAATCATGATGTCTGGCAAGTCTGAAATCTGCAGGCCAGAGTCTGGAGATGCTCCCCAAGAGTAGTGCTGGGTCTCAGCACGGAGGCCGAATCCCTTTTCCTTGGGCGTCCTCATTCTTTGCTCTTAAGGCCTTCAGTGAATCAGATGAGGCCTGCCACATTGTGGAGGTCCTCTGTCTTGCTCAGGGCCTACTGATGTGAATGTTAATGACATCAAGAAAGACTTTCATGGCGAC
Organism: Muscardinus avellanarius; assembly: GCF_963383645.1. Taxonomy (NCBI): domain Eukaryota; kingdom Metazoa; phylum Chordata; class Mammalia; order Rodentia; family Gliridae; genus Muscardinus; species Muscardinus avellanarius. Next base: position 23,937,143 of record NC_137805.1, on the reverse strand, counting down.
ATCTAGACTTGTGTTTGACTAAACATCCAGGCACCGTAGCCTAGCCAATTATAATTAATCATGTCGGGACATGAGTTCTAACCATGCCCTACAGCTACGTGCCCCTCAGAGGCATGAGACCCAGTCATACAGAGGGGCGAGCTGTAGAACACCCCACCCAATACCCTGCTGCACGCCTCCCTACCCTGAGAATCCAGGGAATTCTCTTAGCTCCTCCAGAGAGATGCCGTGGTGGTGACCATGTTTTCCAGACAAAAATCTGAGCCACATGGTGATGTTTGGAATGTATTTATGGAAAGAGCAAGGACAGGGTATTTGAAATCATGCTCTTGGTGGAAAGTCTGAGACCTACCATCTCCTCTCGGGGGAGACAGCAGCGCCCAGGGGCTCTGCCCCTAAATCCCAGGGGTGGCTCTCTGTGGTCTCGGGGTGGGAGGGGCTGTCAGCTCTCGGCGTCACCTCTGCAAGGTGCAGAGGAGTCTAGTCGCAGGACAGCGACCACGGGTCTCCCTGAGTTTCCCACCGACTGTCCAGGATGTCCAGCCCACTCCCGGCTTGCTCCAAAGCGTGCCCTGCTTAATCCTGCAGGAATGACATTTGTTTTGCATTCTTTTCCTCCCCAGAGAAGTCAAGAGTAAAATAATAATAATTATGATGATAATGAACAAAACATTTGAACTCGCATTTCAATGTATCCTACCACAAAAAGACCTCGCCGCCACAAATCCTGGCCTTGCCTAACTATTCAGGAAAGGCATGCTGGCTGGCACATTGTCAAGAAGAGACATTCCAAATTCTAGGGCATCCCGACGGAGACGGTGGATCTGGAACCCAGCTTCCTGCCTCCTGGAGCCAGCTGCGCACCCACCGTGAGGTCCCAGATCCCAGTAAAGGTCACCCTGACCCTTGAGCCAGGCCTGGCAGGATCCTTGCAGGAGATGAGGGTCTTTGAGACAGAGGACAGAGTCTTTGTGGTCATCACAGATTGAGGAGAGTGTCATGGATGATCAGATCCTGATAGCAGTGGCAGGACGGAGGGTACCACTCTAATCTCATATTACCCGCAGGATAACAGGACAACCCCAGGGCCATGGGCTGGGTGTTCTCTAGCTTGTACGAGACTGAGTCGCCTGCCCGGTGTTCCAGAGCCCCAAGCCTCTCCGTCTGCCAGCGGAGTCGTCCCTCTCCCTCTCGGTCCTTCCTGTGTGCCTTTCCCCTGTGTGGGCCTCGGTGCTGTGCTCTGTGACCTCCTCGCCTGGGCATTCAACCCATTTTTGTAGAATGCACATCCAGGTATCACTGGCCCGGGATGGAGGGTTTTGTTCATATCATTAACACAGTTCTCTGCACTAACATGTTTACTCCTTGGCAAGATTATCTTTAGAGACATAGATGAACACAGGTGCAAAACCCCAAATCTTTGGCCCATCTCACATTCTAAATTTTATTCTGCAAGTCCAGTGTTGGCCGAGAAGCACTGGTTTCTCCCTCAGCCTTTGGGAGTCTGTGGTGGGCTCCCCTGGGGAAGAGGTCGCACACCCAGCACCCTCGCTGCAGAGATGCTGGGATAGAGGGGCGAGCATCTGCGTGAGAGGGCCCCGAAGTCCTCCTGTCTGTTCCTGGGGCGGAATGTACTTTTTGTGCCTTCTTGCTGGTGCCATTACCAAGTCAGAGCAGGAACAGGAGATGGGTCCCTCTTTTCTGTTTAGACTCAAAAGTTACTCTTTATCCTTTGGTTCAAAAACTCGGGTGTTTAGCAAGAAAGGGATCCCAGCAAGAAGAACAGACCCCTCTGTCATGGTTGAAGAGCTCAAACTCTGGGGTCATGTTATCTGACCTGGAATCCTGGATATACCACTTAGGAGATGTCTCCTCTCTGAGCCTGCGTTTCCCAGTCTGCATAGGGAGAGGTGCTTTCGAGCTGGTCATCTGATCTCAAAGATGGTGAGGACCCAGTCCAACCTCCAAAGCCCTCTGGGCTGGAGCCAGGCTGCCTACCACATCGTGTTCTACAGCGGAATGCCACCAACAGTAGGGCATTCTTCCTCAGGTGCCGCTGGACCTTCAAACTGCCAACCATCCAATTGTGGTCTTCCTTGGAGTGCCAGGGGGCAGCCTGCTGCCCTGCAACATCTGATGAGGTGTGAAGCACAGCCAATTAGCATTTGATTAGCAGAGGGGGGGAGCTGCCAGGCAGCCTCTACTGCTGATAAGCAGCTTGATAAAGGCACCAGTGGTCAAAGGTTGTTCCAGGTGGGAGTGGATTTGGTCCTGCCCTTTCTGTCCCTCCTCTGCAATTTCCTAGCGCTTCCCTCTGGCCTAGGAAAATAATCTGAATGTCTGAAGAATGAGGCCTGGTGTCCCCTGAGGCCACTGGTCTGTTCACCTTCTGCAGAATGGGAGGTGGGGGGGCAGTGACCAGGGCGACCCTGAGGTGTTGATTCAGGACCATGTGAATGGCTGGCTAGGATCCCCTCTGTTCAGCTCCCTGTGGGGAAATCTTGGGAAGGGTTTCTTGCCCTCTTGCCTCTGGTGAGCCTGGTAGAGTAAATACAGTGATTTTGTAGCTGAGGAGCCATGGTGTCTAGACCCCGTGTCCCCTTTCATCCAGCATTACCCAGGACCCGAAGTGGGTGTCACTCACTGGAAGTCACCAAGAAACACTCCCAAGAAATACCGTGGACAAACCGGCCATGTTTGCCTAAGTCTATGATCTCAGTACTTGGGAGGCTGAGACAGGAGAATCACTGGTTCAAGGCCAGCCTCTGCAAAGGTAGGGAGGCCCTCAGCAACTTCAGGAGATCATGTTTCAAAATAAAATAAATAAAACCAGGCTGGGCATGTAGCTCAGAGGTAGAATGCTCTCAGCATTTTAGCAAGGCCCTCAGCAATTACTGAGACCATGCTTCAGAACAGAAAAAAAAAAAAAAAAAAAAAAAGCCTGAGTGTGTGGCTCAAAGGTAGAATGCCCCTGGATTAAAGCACCTCTTGCTTTTTACTTGCCTGTTTGTTTTATTCTCTGTGTCGCAGCTTTACAGATTCGATCTCCAGTATCACAGCAAACGGAAGCATTTGAATTTCTGCTAGATGAAAAGGAAAGGGAGGAAGGGAAGGAGAAAAGAAAGGGGAGACAAACATGGGTTTATGGGAATTCTTTGATGTGCTTTTTTTTTTTTTTGTACTGGGGATGGACCCCAGGGGCATTCTACCTCCGAGCTACACCCCCAGCCCTATATTTTTATTCTTTATTTTGAAACAGGGCCTCACTAAGTTGCAGAGGGCTTCACTAAGTAGCTGAGGCTGTTGTGAACCTGCCATCCTCCGTCTCAGCCTCCCAAGTACTGGGATCGGAAGACCACAGAAGAGTGGGCAGTGGTGTAGGCCTGTGCGCTTCCGCATCGGTCCTGACCCCAGCTCCCGGCTGGTCCTTCTGCAACTCTGTTTCTGTCTTGGTTTGTTCGGATATAACCATGTGTTTCTTTCCCCTTGGAAAGAGCATACTTTGAAATCTGTTTTGAGTTCTTAGCACATTTGACAGCAAGAGGCTTTAGCCTTTGAGCACCTTAGGGCTAAATTTCAGAATCGGGTGAAAAGGTCATTTTCCCCACAAGGTGACCTTTCTGTTGGGTTCCCCCTGACTGAAAGCCCCAGGGTCGCCATGAGGATGGGAGATGTCTAACAGCAGAGACGGGCTGGGCGGGAGAGCAGCTGGCCCTCTCGGGGCTAGGAGGCCGTTGGTTTTGATCTGGAGCAAGCAAACTTGGTACGAAGAGGTCGTGGCCCTGCGTGACCCTGTGGGAACATTTGGATTTCTGCTAGATGAGAAGATGTAGCAGCTAGAAACTTGGCCTTCAATCTGAAGGCAGATGAAAGTCTCTGACAACTCTGGTGTGGTTTATTCCTACAAGAATTTAAAACAAAGGAAGGTGGGAGCAAACAATACTATCCTCACACGGAGGGAGGCTCAGTGGCGGCAGCTGGGACGGTCGGCTTCAGAACGCAGCCCTCCCGCCCTCACGCGGGACCTGGCGTCCCAGCACATCTCTGCCTGCTGGGAAGCTCTAAAGGGGCCCCTTTTACATGTGCGGCGGCCTATTCCTCCCTCCCCACCCTGGTGTACAGGGAGGGGACCCGCTTGGTCTCACAGGAGAACATGACCTACTACACCCCATGTCACATTTCAGTGGAAAATAGATGTCCTGGAAGTGAGAAAAACAGGCACATACATGCATAAGTACACGTGTGTGCGCGCACACGCACACACACACACATATTTTGGCCCTTTTGGGATAGGAGTCAGTTATACTTAGAATAAATTCAGAGAAGAGTTGGGTACTATAGACAAAGTCCACAGTAGGTAGACGTACTTGTCCAGGCAGTTTGGGATGTTTCCAAACCAGCTGGCTCACCAGGTCTCCCCGAGAGAAGACGAACAGGATGGGGCCTCTGGTTGCACCCCCTTCTGCCTCGGCGTGGAGTCTCAGAGCCCAGAGAGCCTTTGCAGAACTTGGCGGCTCTCAAGGGTGGAGGCGCCGGCCTTTTTTATGACTGTCCTAGGCAGATGGGGTGGGAGGCCCTGTACAGTGACACTGGAACACAGCCGCCCTGTGCCTCGGTCCAGTAAGTTAAAAACCAGAAACAGATTTGCCTCCTGAGTCAGTGAGAGGCGCAGAGATGGAGGTGACCGATGGTACCCACGGCCCGTGGGTGGGCAGTTTTGCCCCACAGCCTGAGGAGTGTAAAATACAGCTTTGCCAAAAGTCAGAGGCAAGGCATTGAGAAAGCAGAGGGCTATGAACCTTTTCTGGATTTTTATAAATTTCTATAGGTTTTGTAGGGCTGAGAACAGGGGCGTTAAGAAGGGAATCTTTTTCAGCGTGCACTCTCAGGGCACACAAAACCTTTGCAAAAAACGAGGGTGCTGGGTGTGCAGCATTTTCAGAAAACCAAAACAAATGCCCCCCCAAAAATTAGTTGTGGACAAAAATCAGCATTTGTAATGAGGCAGGATCCAAGCCGGAGCTTGTCTGACCTGCCTCGCCCTAACCTGGCCCTGGCTTTGGGTTTGAGGATAAAACCCGCATCTCTAGCGAGGACCCAACTGTTCTTGGTTTGAGGTGAGTGATAAGGGTGTTGGGGCTGCCATGATGGTTTTGCACAAGGACACAATTAGAATAGTTATCGTCCATTTGGCAAGAGCTGGCCATCATCTCTTTCTATCCCAAACGTGGAACCTATTGAAAATTATCCAGGCCGGCTTCTGCTTCCTACTGGCTACTTAATGGGCTATTTTAATGCCCCTCTACAAATATCTCTTAAAGGATTTTTTTAAATCCCTTTACAAATACCCCATCCTTACGAAAAATACCTGCTCCCTGTTTTACCCCGTCTGTTTAAGCGGCTGGCAGCTATTTCGAGCCCCATCTGTCTACAGCTTTGCATAAAGTTGTAATGAGCCCAGGCCTGCCGACGACATGGACGCGCCTCCCTCCATCTGACCGACCTGGAACCCGGCAGGGTCACAGGGGGCTGGGGAGAGAAACCCGAGCCCAGCTCGCTGGCTGCGTTTGGTGGGTGCGCAGATGGGTGAAGGCCACGAGGGACGCTCCTCCCACCTAACAGAGAAGTCGGTTTGCCAACTCTTACTTTCCTTTGAGCTGCAACTCTTGAAAGTGCCATAGCACACACAGATGCAGACGTTTATTCCTCTCATTCCTTCCTTTGACCCCAGTGCTCCCTTGAGACCTCCTGCCCCAGTGCTCGCCTGTGCTCGGTGGGTCTAGCGTGATCTGGGGACAGTGAATTCTGCGGCTTCGGAGCCATGTTAGAGCCCAGTCACGTGTAATTGGCCATGGAAGAGGGTAAACAGTTTGGGCTGAAGCTGTCTAAATACAGTTGGTGAGATCCTGGGAATCTTAGTATGGGTGGGAGGGTCTCCCAGCCAGAGGCTTGGCCTTCCTGCTAGAGTGACAGTCTAGGGCCTTCTCCCATCATGGCGCTATTGGAAAGGCTCGTGATGGGGAGAGTGTTCACAACGTTCCAGGTGAAATTTGGAGCTGGGTGAATTTTTTTTTTTTTCAGTCCTAGAGATTGAACCCAAGGGCATTCTACCTCCAAGCATGACCCCCAGCCCTATTTTTTTATTCTTTATTTTGAAACAGGGTCTCACTAAGTTGCAGAGGGCTTCACTAAGTAGCTGAGGCTGGCCGTGAACCTGTGATCCTCCTATCTCAGCCTCTCAGCCTCCCAAGTGCTGGGATTACAGGTGTGTGCCAGCTTGGAGCTGGATGAACTTTTTTTTTTTTTTTTTTTTTTTTTTGGTGATACTGGGTTCCTGGAAACCCTTCTACCTCCGGGCTACAGTCCCAGACCTATTTTATATATATATATATATATATATATATATATATATATTTTTTTTTTTTTTTTTAATTTGGAAACAGGGTCTCTTAAGCCAGCAAGGCTGGATTTGAACCAGCACGATCCTCCTGTCTCCGCCTCCCAAGTGTGGGGATTACAAGCGTGCGCCACCACGCCCGGCCTGGATGAACTTTTGATGGGCCCAGGGAAGGGGCTTGCCTATCAAGGACCCTCAGAGAGCAAGTCATTAGTCTGGATAGGAGCCTGAGCAGCAAACAGGGCAGTCTACTGAGGGCTGCCTCTGGATTGACTGTGGCTCACCCATCCCCTCAGCCTGGACTCTTGATTGTGGTGCAGATGTGGCCACATCAGTCATTATGGGACACGGTCCTGCTATTCCAAATGGTCTAGAGATGCTGCTGCTTCTAGGAAAACCATCCAAGATGAGTCAATTGAGACTAAATCCATTCACTCCACCAAGACCCGTGTGTCTTTGGAAGACTGGGTGTGGTCTGGAGCTGATGGGATGGCTGATCTACTTCTCCTTTCTTCGTTTGACAAATGTTTGGGGAGATGTTGGGAAGCTGAGTACCCGCCGTGAGCAGAGCCTGAGCGCAGAGGTGAACGGGGGTCCAGCTGTGACTCCGGCTGGACACAGTCCAGCTGTCACCGACCCCAGGGGAAGGTGCCAAGGGCTTCCAAGGAGACCATGCCCAAGGCCCATCTTGGAAGGTTTGTTCTAGAAGCATGGTCTGTAGATCACTCAGAATGGAGGAACTGTGTCCCATGACGGCACATGTGGCCACCTCCACTCCCAGTGACAGTCCAGAAGAGATTTTGACCTTCAGTCTTGGGTGCGATGGTTTGGGGCAATACTCAGAAGTCTCTGAGAATGTATGCAATTCTTTTAAAACTGCCAAATGACCAAGTCCTGGATAATCCCACAGATGATGATGATGATGATGATGATGATGATGATGATTATTATTTTGCAGTACTGAGGGTAGAACCCAGGGACTTTCTACCTCTGAGTGGCACCCCAACCCTATTTTTATTCTTTATTTTGAAACAGGGTCTCACTGAGTTGCAAAGGGCCTCGCTAAATAGCTGAGGCTATCTGTGAACCACAATCCTCCTATCTCAGCCTCCCAAAGGCTGGGATTATAAGTGTGTGCCACCGTATCTAGCTTAATCCCAAAGATTGTTGAGAGAGGGGTGGTTAGGGGGTAAAAATATCTCTAAAACTACGTGATGACCACCAGTCCACATATATTCTCACAGCTTTCGATATCCCCAGAGACTCTAGAATCTGAGACTGTGGGGGCGAAGGCTCCCTGGGGTGGGGGAGCTGGAGGAGCCTCCGCCATGGCTTCTTCCAGCTTTAAGCTGTGAGGATCCTCTGCGGCAGAGGTGAAGCCACTGGTGGCCAGTTCGATGCTCCGATGTTCAAGTGTGCATGTGTGTGCTGGGCTTGTCTACGCAGGCTGCTGGGGGCTGAGTCTCCGGACCTGCTTCATTCCAGGAGGTTGGAAGGGCCCCTGTGGGTTGATGGGCTTAAGGCCTGGCCCACTGTGGACTCCACAGGCACTCACGGAGCAGGTGACGGATGGGCTCCATAGACTTCTGAGGTGGCCAGCTGCTTGGCTGAGGGCTGATTCTGAGGAACTTAAAACTACAGAGCGGGTGGGTGCTGGCTTCCACCCGCTGAAGGATGCTGTGAGCCAAACTGGACATTTCCCAGTGGACCCAAGACTTCTACCAGCCTGGTTTCCTGAGTTTTGTCTTGATTTTTTTTTTTTTTTTTTTTTTTTTTTGCAGTACTGGGGATTGAACCCAGGATATTCTACCTCCAAGTTATACCCCCAGCCCTGTTTTTTATTCTTTTTTTGAAACAGGGGCCTCATTAAGTTGCGGAGGGCCTCACTAAGTAGCTGAGGCTGGCTGCGAACCTGAGATCCTCCTGTCTAAGCCTCCCAAGTACTGGGATGACAAGCATGCGCCACCATGCCTGGCTTTTGATTCTGAATATGCTCTTCTGAGTGTCATCTGCAGTGAGGATAAACATCTGCGTGACCCCCGCGGCTGGAGACCGGAGGCCTTCCTAGGATGCCAAGAGATTGTGCTTGCCATCCCATGACCATGAGGGCCGCGGTCAGCTAGCCTTGACCAGTCACAAGCGACAGGTCCCTCATCTGACTGGCAGTGCAAGGAGTCTGCTGGGACGATGCCCTCAGACTGGCAGGAAGACACCCCAGGCACAGAGAGAAGGGCACTGGGACCACCCAGAGGCTATAAGGGGACAATTGAGTGGGTAAGGCATGATGGGCACATCTGGCAAAAGCAGCCCCAGAATGTCAAAACCAGACCTTGAATGTCAATCAAAATTGTCACTTGAAAGCCGGGTGTGGTGGTGCACGCCTGTGATCCCAGCGTTCAGAGGCTGAGCCAGGAGGATTCAGGTTAGGGGCCAGCCTCAGCTACTTAGTGAGACCCTCCACAACTTAGAGAGACCCTGTTTCAAAATAAAGAATAAAAAATAGGGCGGGGGGTGTTGCTCGGAGGTAGAGTGACCCTGGGTTCCATCCCCAGTGCTGAAAAAGAAAAAGTCAATTGAATGTCTGGCCTTGGACATTTTCACTCAAGAATTCTGGCAGAGAGGGTTGAACTGGCCCAGCTCGGATCACCTGGCCAGACCACAGGCAGAGCCAGTGAGGCTCAGGGGCCTCGCACAACTGGGAAGGGACATTTGCCCCCACCCCCTTAAAAAAATGGGAGTCTGAATTCTAGGAGATAGAAACAACCCACCCTGGCCTCGGGTTCTAGAGGATTCCCAGTTCTGGTCCTTGAGAGGTGACATGCCCATCCCCACTCCTCCCCTGCCCTGCGCATGGGTCCACAGTGGTGTCTGCTAAGTGATTTTGAAGGGAAGGGGAGCGTTCACAGGCCTGGGAGTATTCTTCCTCTCAACACAACACTGAGTGGCCAGTGCTTTTGAGGTGCTGATGGACGTACCCTCCTTGCCCGGAGACCCCGGCTGGGACCTTCAGGGAGTGGCGCCTTTTGAGGAAGGGATTTAATAAAGTCTGAAATTGAGCCAGAGTTAGGAAACTGCAGGGTCTTGGGGTTGTTTCTCCAGGGAGCAGTGGGAAGGGGTATCCAATGACCCCGGGGCCCGGCAGCTGTCTCTGCTCTTCTCTGCTGGATGGCCGGCAGAGCTCGGCTTTCTGCACTCGGGGGGCCCCTTCTGCCTTCGCTCTTCTATTTCGGAAGCAAAATTGTGAACAGGAGGGAGATGGTCAACTTGGCATGTATTCTGAGTTTGAGGTGAATTCATCATACCTGTAGGGGAGACACTTTTCAATGAAAACAGCAACAAGTGTATTTATAAATAGAAAATACAGCCCCAGGTCATTATTTGGCCAGTGTCCTTGTCATCTGTCCGGCTTCACTTTCTGAGACAAGCCACAGCCCAGAAGCCATAACTCAGATGCCTGTGAGGACCAGGCATGTGACAAAAATGAGCCGAGAAGCCCAGAGGCAAAGCTTTTGGGAGCGGCGGCGACTGAGGCCGAATGGAGATCTCGCAGTGCAGCTTCCGGTGATCGCCGCCCTGTGGGAATCGGAGAGTCGTGTCCATCAGCATGGCTTCTGGTTATTCAAGAGAAGCCAGGACTTGGGATGTTCATGGGAAATTTCCAGCCTTAACGGCACGCTCTCACAAGAGGGCGAAGCTGACAAGACCAGTTTGCAAACCTCTTGTGAGAGGCTAACCTCTTTGTGTGCACAGCCCCGGCAGCTTGCTTTGACCTTCACCCAGCTCTCCTCCAGGGTTTGCACTGGGTCCTTCAGAAGGAACGGCGGTTTGCTACGCTTACCTGAGAATTTAAAAGTTGGCAGGTGAAGCCCCTTTGCCGTGTCCTTCCGGGCCCTTTGTGACTCTCTGTATCCATATTACAGGCGTCTGATTACAGAGAGGATGCTTGCTAATTCCGCTGAGAAAAGGCAGCACGGGACTGGAAAGAGGATTTTTTTTATTGAAAGTTACTTTGCTTATTTAAAAACTTCTTGTAGAGATGAATAAAGTGCTTTGAGCGTGGTGCTACAGTTGGAGGATGCGTAGGGGATTGGGAGTTTAATAACGTTTGTATATGACGCTGGGGAAAGTCTGACAAATAGGGAGTGCTGGGAAAGATTAAGATTCTGAAATCGATCATCACCAACCAAATGAGGAATGTTCTAAGAGCTTGGGTTGAGGGACTGCCTTACACAAACACACGCAGCACCCGACATTGGTATAAAGGCATTCCCTCCCTCCCTCCCTCCCTCCCTTCCTTCCTTCCTTCCTTCTCTCCTTCCTTCCTATTTTCTTTGCATGAAGCTCTGTGTTATGATCAAAGATTGACGGCTGGCATCGCTGCCTACTTCTACTAAAAACTGCATCCAACACCCTGTTGTCACACAGTAGGGTCAAAGAGTTGGCTAGAGCGTGCTGGTAGTCCAAGGTTCTCCGCTGACCTTCCTTTTCATGGATGCACCATTAGGTCTTCTCCCTTGCCCAATCAGGAGATGGTGGCAGAGGCTGGTAGGATAACTGCGATGCAAGTGTTTATGAGCCAGGTGGTGGTGGACGCTGGCCACACCCGCAGGAGGTGTGCCAGGGAATGGCCTCCCAAGCCGGTGGCCTCGTGTTCCTCATTACCCTTCTTTATTGCTTAGTTACACGTTTCAGTTGCAGGCCTCGTAGATAGGATTTGCTGCCAGATGTAGCTTATGACTTCCCAGACCATATAAATAACTACAGTAGCTATCTGTACGTATCGCTAACTCATTGCTAAGTCTTCTCCACGGGGCATCTCATTCTGCTTGTCCAACAACCCATTTGTCAATCGGGAGCAGTGGAAAGGATGGAGCGGTCATCACGTAAGTGCTTTACAGCTTAATGATGGAGTAATGGAATGCCTGGCCATCTCTGCCCTCGGTGCACCTGTGCAAGCTGGTGTGACACTTAACCCGCCTGTCCCTGTTTCCATACTCCAGTAGCATATGAATTCCTGAGGCCACAGACACGTGTGCCTTTTGGTATCTGCATCACACTTAAAATAACATTAGGTGCTGGGCATGGTGGTGCATGCTTATAATCACGGCATTTGGGAGGCTGAGACAGGAGGATTGTGGTTTGAGGACAGCCTCAGCTACTAGGCCCTTTGCAACTCAGCGAGACCCTGTTTCAAAATAAAGAGTAAAAAATAGGGCTGGGAGTGTAGTTCGGAGGTAGAACGCCCCTGCGTTCCATCCACAGTACCGATAATAATAATAATAATAATAATAATAATTAATAATAATAATAATGATGATGATGATGATGATGATGGAGAAGAAGAAGGAGAAGGAGAAGAAGTACATAGTATGTGTCTAGCAGAAGATAGAGTTTCTTTAGAAGGATGTTTGTGGTTTGAACTCATTAAGGTAGAGTCCATCTTGCCAGATTAGAATCTCTTCACACTTAGCCTCCAGGTAATCCATCAACAGTTTCTATTTGCCTGTCCTTTTGCTAGATCAATGGCGATACAAAAGAAGTAAAACACCTGCCTTCTGCTCTGGAAGAGCTGACAATCAACTCTGAGGTTGGCGTAAGAAGCACACTGGTTTTTTAGACCACTCAGGACCCTCCTTTGGCCACACACCCTCCCCATCTCATTGCAAGCACTTAAAGCCATATACCTCTTCCTTTAGACGATGTCCCAAGTATCCCCTGCCCCAGCGTCCCCGCGCCCACTTCCAGAGCCCACACAGGACCTAACACAGGACGCAGCAGGGTTCAGGCACATATTCCTGGCCCTGCCAGGTGGCCAAGGAGAAGCTTCTTGCTTTCCTTGGAACATGGGTGGAGCTTGGAGATGCACCCTGGGGCATCTACATGGGAGCGGTTAAGTCCTCTTTGGTGTGGGATGGAAAAGGAAGGTACCGAGTCTCCTTGGCCTGCCTTAATTCAACATGGAACTTCAAGGCTTCTAAATGCAAGGCTTGGATTCCAAGGTATGTCCAAGCCATGGTTGTTTAGATAGGGAGATAGAACTCCAAAGAGTTTGTCAGATTGACTTAGTATCTTTAAATCCGTAGCACTACGGGAGGCAGGCCTCCATCTTGAACTTCTGTTCTGGATTCTACAAATGTTAGTTAGGGTGGCCCTGCTGAGATCTGGGTTTTTCCTAACAGCCGTCTAGTTCCAGGGGAGGGGGCTCTGCTTCTCTTCACACAGTCTTTGAAATTACTGGTGTTTACATATTGATGCTGCTGGGAAAGTGTGGTCTCTATTTTTTTTTTTTGTAAGCTTAAGCAATTTTATTATTACAGAGACAGAAAGAAGGGACAGAAATTAAAGCACTACATCAGAGAGAGATCGACATAGTAGAGAAGTTTGAAAGTAAAACACTGAAGTTTTTGAAGACCGAATAGTTTTTATCTCCCATCTTTGCTTAACCAATCATCTTTCTGACCCAACTAGATGTAGATCTGCCCCTTAACTTCGGGGCAAACCTTTGGGTGTGATTATGAGATTTGCTGTACTATCTTATATCCTACATAACCAAAAGCTTTCTTCCTGCAAATGTGGGCCCACCCTGGTCTCGGTACAAAACCAAAATGTGTTACTTGGTTATCAGAGTCAGGAATCTCACGGTACCTGCCCTCTTTGAAGGCCGGTACCATCCTTCCGGTCCTTGGAGAGTTTTAGCCTATCTGCTGGAAATTGTTGAAATAAAGTTCATGGCATGTGTGATAAAGATGGTTTTATATAAAAGCGTGGTCTCTATTAACGCATACCAGGTCACCTTGTTTTCTTACTAAATGCTGGAGGGCACCACTCCAGCTGTCTGCCTTGACACGGCCAATGCATGGCCAGCTGATAGCAATTTTGAAATTGCAGGTCTCGGAAAAAATGGGAGCGTCACTCTTCCTCGGCTATAATTTTCGCCGCGAAATGGAGGGACTGGATTAAATGTCAACGCTCAGAGATTTAACGTGGCTTTATGGCTTGGAAAATATACCGTTAGCTGAATACGGATGCACCATACTGTTCATACTGTTTCCCCCTCCCCCTGGCTCCCCTTCCCGAGGAGAACCAGAGTTTGAGAAAACCTTCAGCTCAGAACAGGCCCCAACCCTGCTCTCTGCCTCCGCAGCTGGGCCGCCCGGGCCAGCAGGGAATTGTCCCTCTGTAAGACACTCGAGGGGAAGGAGTTAGGTTGAGAACTGGGAGGAAGAACAAGGCTGGGCAGATGGCTCCACTCTGGTCTCCAACCTGCTGGGGAGGAAGGGTCCCCAAACATCTGGTCACTGTGGGGTACCTGCCCAATCCGCCCTCACCACCCTAGGAAGGCTCCACGGCGCGAGCTGCTAATAAAAGGAAATTCAATTGGATTTTATTCTGAACACGCAGGGAGGATGTCGGGCCACCCTTTGAGGTGGATAATTGGTGATACTCCACGGGGCTCACAGAAACCAAGGTGGCTTAATCTCCGGGGACCAGCAGGAAAACGGAGACTTACTAGAAAAGTGGCTTTGGCCACATGAGTTTCTCTGAGCTGCGAGTCATTTGCCCCCCCCCGCCCCGAATCGTGCTCCGTGGCGCTAATGAATTAAGCATATGGGTTTTGCATTTTCCCTCTGTCTCTCTTCTCCTCCGGAGAGCCATGGTTTGGATATGCACAAGCGTAGGAGCCAGATTTTAATGTCTGTCGCTCTGATGACCCCCCAGGCCGATCATTCACAGAAGCCAGCGGTCAACAACTGTCCGCCCTTCCCTTCAGATGATTTTCCCGAGGCCGGTTCCATCCTCCGCCGTCCCGTGGCGGCGATGACGGTGTACCCCCTCCTGCTGTGGATGTCCTCCAAGACCTGTGTCCAGAGGCCAGGACACATCCCAGGGATGTAACTGCGCTTGTCATACTCTCATTAGTATGAACCAGGAGGCCTCCGTGTACACACGAGAAACCCAGCTAAGAGCAGAGCCCCCAGGGCCAACCAGGCGGCTGGCCAGGTCCTGGCCTTGCAGGTGTGGAAGGGTACAGGTACCGGTACCCAGGCCCAGGGGCAGGGACTCAGATGGGGGCCAGCAGGTGGGCCAACCCAGATGTTTGTTGGGAAGAGGCACCCCAGGTGGGATGTGCCTGTTCTTCTTAATGACTTCTTGACCCTCCCTGAGGGGAGCAGAGGGGCTGACATTTAAAGATTGGAGAATTTACCCCTTTCTCCCTGTTGTGTGTATTTTTGGCCTCTTTACAAATATTACATGCTGCCTCTGGTCTCTCTGTCTTCCTTTCCCAGTGGGACATGAAGGATTCATTCACCTGGGTTACTTGTTTATTTCATTTCATTTCATTTAATCTCATTTTACTTTATTTAATTATTTAATTATTTTATTTTTTGCAGGTCTGGAGATGGAACCCAGGGGCATTCACCCTCCGAGCCACATCCCTGCCCTATTTTTATTCTTTATTTTAAAACAGGGTCTCACTAAGTTGCGAAGGGCCTCACTAAGTAGCTGAGGCTGTCCGTGAACCGCGATCCTCTGGTCTTAGCCTCCCAAATGCTGGGATTACAAGCGTGTGCCACCACGCCCGGCTATTTTATTTTATTTTATGATAGGGATTGAACCCAGGGACATTCTTCTTCCGAATGACACCCCCATCTCTATTTTATTTTTGTTTAGAAACAGGGTTTTGCTAGGTTGATGAGAGTCTCACTACTTGCTTGAGGCTGTCCTCGAGCCTGTGATCCTCCTGTCTCAGTCTCCCACGTACTGGGATTACAAGCGTGCCCCACCATGCCTGGCTATTTTATTTCGTTGTGGCACTGGGGATTGAACTCAGTGGCATTCTACTTCTGAGCTCTACTCTCAGTCCTATTTTATTTTTTATTTTGAAACAGGGTCTCACTCAGTTGCTGAGGCTGGCTGCGAGCCTGCAGTCCTCCTGGGCTAGCCTGTCAGGTACTGGGATTACAAGTGTGCGCCACCACTCACTCCCACTCCGTCATTTTATTTGTGGCCCCAGGACATGCTCAGGAGGAACCCAGGCTTAAGACTGAGTCCCCACTGCATGCCGGTGGGGAGATGTCATGCTGCAGGCCTCCAACTCCTCTGTGGGGCTCCCAGCGGCCTGGCGGCTGGGACGGTCACCTTCCCCCAGGCCCCTTGGGTTTCTGCTCCCTCAGCCCCACTTGGCATCCTGGCAGGGGCTGCACCCCATTCCTTGTTCCACACTGGGGACCCCCTCTTCAAGCACGTACTCCCCCCCAACTTTACCTTGTGTTTTGCAGAAGGACTGTGCCCTATGGACTCTCCAACTACCGAGGAAGCTTCCGGCACAAGAGGTCCTCAGGGCCGTCTCTGGGGAGCTCACGGTCCTCCCTGTGGACACACGTGCGCTGTGTCTGTACAGGGACAGATGACACGGCCTGTACACGCTTCTGCATGCAAACCCTGGATGTCGGCAGGTATGCCCCCAACTCCCGCTGGCCTCCTGTCCTATGGTTTCCAGCCATGACTTTCCACTGAACCAGGGTGGGCTGGGGTCTTCTCACAGGTGGGCCCTGACTGCGTGTTCCTAGGGACCAGGGAAGGAGGGTGCCAGGCCCACTAGCTCGGGCACTGGCTCCTGGAGGGCGGTGGTATGGCACGCCCACCCTTGCTGACCGACTTCAGAGCAGAGGGCACACTGCAGCCGTGGTTGCATCTGATCCGTGGACACGTTCTTCTGGCCTGAGCAGCACTGTGGGCAGTGCCGCCGGCGTGGCCAGCGTTAGGGCTTGGAGAACGTCCGGCTGCCAAGCATATTTTTTTTTAGTTGGTTCACCCTCAGCTCATAGGATCTCAGTTCTCATGGTTCCTCCTCCCCGGTGGGACATGAAGGCTTCATTCGCCTGGGTTACTTGATTACTTTCTTGGTGGCCCCAGGAGGGCCCTGAGCTGAAGACCTTGTGGTCTGTTCTACCTGGTTAGAGAAGCTTATATAAATTCGTTCTAATGGGGTGCATCAGCGGACACTGACTTGCCCCAGGGTGGCCGTTTCAGCTGGGCATCCACCCAGCCAGGCAGAGCAGCCCTTCTCCAGCCCTTCCTAGAACCAATACTGGGGACGGGACTCTTGCATAAGAAAAGTGTCAGTTGGGCCTGGTGGCATACACTTGTAATCCCAGCATGTGGGAGGCCGAGACAGGAGGATCGTGGTTTGAGGACAGCCTCAGCTACTTAGTGGGCCTTTTGCAACTCAATGAGACCCTGTTTCAAAATAAAGAATAAAAAATAGGGCTGGGGGTGTAGCTCGGAGGTAGAATGCCCCTGGGTTCCATCCCCAGTACCGCAAAAAAAAAAAAAAAAAAAAAAAAAGGTGTCAACGGGGTGAGCCAGAGGCAGGTGGGCTCCGGGCTCTGAGGCATCCAGCCTCTGCTGTCCGGGAAGCTCGGCGTTAACTGTGTTCTCTTTCCCTCCCGACCCCCTTCACATCTCCTGGATGACTGAGGACTGAGAGTGTGTTCTGCTGGGGGAGGAAGCTGTGCCTGAGACGAGCTCCCGCAAGGTGGGGGGGTGCTCTAATGTGCTCTTTGGTAGGGAAGAGGAAGTCGTGAGCGGGCACCAAAAAACCCCCCAAAACTCAGCCATGTGGAAAAAACACAACTCGATCCATTAACACCGACTTTCTCCCCCAGCAGCTCCAGGACAGCAGAAAAGCCAGTCAAAGAAGAGGAAGGGGAGGCCGCTGGGGCCAGCAGAGGCCCTCGCCAAAGGTGAAGACCTGGGCGCATTCCTTCAGGGTGTGGAGGGCGCCTGGCCACGTGGCTGGTCTGAGAGTGGCAGGGGACCCTGGAGCCCAGGGGCAGTGGCACCCCAACCCATGCTGCCTCTTGGTCCTTCAGCTCTGGGACGAGCAGGCTGAGCTGTGGACGCTGTGCTCACTCCCCGGCCTCTGCCAGCACAACCTGTTCCTTTTGTTTCTGGCTCTAGGGAAGTGATGTCCAGCCTGGGTTTGACTGGGCCCTACATAGCCAGCCTGCTGCCACTCCGGCTGGGGGCTGACCACCCAGGCCCATATTTTATCTTTGCATCTATAGCCATATGACCCCCCTGCACCCCTCAAAATCATTTCTTCTCTGCAATGACTGATTCTGGGGGCAGGGGTGAAATGCACAGCTGGACTGCAGGTCCCAGGTCCTCCTGTTCGTTTTATTATTATTATTATTATTTTAACCTGCTCTTTTTTTTTTTTTTTTTTTTTTTTGTACGAGAGATCCTGAGGGTTTTCCTGCAGACAAACCGGGCTTATTTGTCCTTCTATCAATCAGAAATCATTATTAATGGCTTGCCTGCACATCTGCACCGGGATGGTAATTTATGTTCATAATAATAGCCTGGAGGTGGCTGCAGTTTCTCCGGGGCCCGTCAAGGGAAGATCAAACCTTGTTCAGTATACAGGAGGTGGTGGCAGATCGCGCCCAGTGGGCCGAGAGGGATTTGTCAGCCTCCATGATACGAAGCGAGAAGGGGAGGGGGGGCCGAGGCGGCGGGAGGACCCAAGGGAGAGCGAGTCAGACCCCAGCCGGGCCCCCCTTGGCTTCCCCTTTTTTTTCTCTCTGTCTCTTCCTCACCCCACACCAGGACCGCTCTGGGTGAGGGCGGGCTGCTTTAAGGCTGTCCATCCACTACGGCATTTGTTCATTCAGCAGACTGCGGGGGCAGCTGCGGGGGCCGAGGATACACGGCAAGGGGCCAAGCAGAGGGTCTTGCCAGGGAACTTAGAGCTCAGACAAGAACATGTGATACGGAGCGAGGAGGGCAGTGGGGAGCAGGAGGGCAGGGCAGACAGAGAGGATTGGGTGGTTGCCACTTGTGACTGGCAGGCGAGAGTGACCTCGCTGACCAGGTGACCCTGGGACAGGGGCCTGGAGGAGGCTGAGCCATAGGCATCAATGAGGGAGTGGTGTTTCGGGGAGGGGCATGCAAAGGCCCTGGGGTGTGTTCAGAGGACACGGCAAAGGCGCAAAGGAGCTCAGCACAGAAGCGTACACGTGACTTTGCTGCTGCTGCTACTGCTGTGGTTTACTAATCCGTCACAGGTCGGAGCAATGAGACAGGTTCACAGAGCAAGTGTCTACTGGGCCGGTGAAGGTGGCTTTCCTCGGACCTTATCATTCAAGGAAAGCCCCTGTGAGGAGTTCTCCTTGAGAAGGAGAGTAGTTATGAAGCCAAGGTTCCTACTTTCTTGCAAGACTGGAGTTGGAGCCGGGCGTGGTGGCGCACACTTGTCATCCCAGTACTTGGGCGGCTGAGATAGGAGGATCGCAGGTTTGCAGCTAGCCTCAGCTACTTAGTGAGACCCTCCACAACTTAGTGAGACCATGTTTTAAAATAAGGAATAAAAAAAACAGGACTGAGGGTATAGCTCAGAGGTAGAAGTCTCTAAGTTCCACCCCCAGTACCACCAATTAAAAAAAAAATCATCATTGGTAATGTTTAGATTCACAGAGACAGAGCGCTAGCCGCCACCATCAAAGATGGAACCAGGCTGCAGGAGGGCCCTGGACCACACCTGCAGTCTTATCCTTCCCACCCCTCCCATTCAAATGGCAGGCTCTGAAATCTCCAAGAAGAACTGTTGAGCGGCTGTGTGCACATCTGGGAACAGCTGGAGGTGTTGCGGGAAGTTGCATCTCCCGGCTGGAGATCCGTAGTCTTTTGTAACATGCCTGTTTTCTTTTGTCTCCTTTTCACGAGACAGGTTGAGACCGAGGACAGACAGCCCAGGTAGGCCGTAGGCGACCGCCTGCCCACCATGCCTGCCCCCCAGGACCTCGCGCCCCTCTCCCTGTGGCTGGCTGGCTCTTCCCAGAAGGAGCAGGAGCTGTGTGCCGGTCAAATTTCCACCTCCTTCTAGGGATGAGGAGTGAATTTGCCTGGGGTGGAAAACCCACCCAAAGAGCCCCCACCTAACAGTGCACCCCTGCTCCAACATCCAACAACGTCCAAACTCAAACGACCCCAGTTTCCCTAATGGGTAAAATGATCCCAGATGTGCCCCCAGGGCAGACGCCGGTGGCTCCAGTTTCACGCAGGAAATGGAGAGGTACGGCAAGCCAGAACACCACTTGCTGGCTTTTGACACGACTTCCTCTTGCAGAGTAAGGGGACGCCAAGATGGCTCTTTGCAAACGTAAACACGCGTCCATCTTGTCATAGCGCATGAGGTGTGGGCAGCAGGAGCCTGCTGGCTTTGGCTTTAACAGCCCCACACTGGAAGATCGAGGGCCAGAGGCGCCAGCCTGAGACCCAGGGTTCAGTAGTTTATGAGTTCGAAACTTATAGGATTTAGACAGAGAATTTCAGCTGTGCTTGGAACCCATCAAAAGAATGCATATCCAAAAGAGAGAGAGAGAGAGAAGAAGAAGAAGAAGAAGAGAAAGAAGAAAAGGAGCCAGGAAGCCTCGGTACTTGTGGCAAGTAAAGGAGAAAACGGCCATCCGCTGGTTTTGGACTCGGGGGCTTGTCCAGAGTTTGCAGAGGGGCGGTGGCGGCCTCCTCGCAGACAGCGGCTGCGCGGTCAGGTCTCAGGCCCTGTTTGCAGCTCGGCAGCTGTAATGTCAGCCCCAGCCCGAGGCTCTCGGGTTGAGCATTTGCTTTCATGAATACATGTGGATCTTCCGGGAGAGGCTTCAAAATAAGCCCTGAACACAAACCCTTTGTAAATTATGTAAATTCTATTTATCTGTATAATTGGCAACAACTGGGAGTTGTAGCTCCTGATGGTTCAAAATCTTTTTCCAGCTGTGCAGGCTCTGCTGCGCGAGCGTGTGTGGGCTGGGACTTTGGCCACACGGTGCTGGGGAGAGGCTGCCACAGGCCCACCTGGCCGCAGAGTGATGGGGGCGTGTGCCCAGGGCGCCCCGGGGAGAATTACAGGTGGGGTGTGACAGCGCCGGCCTTGACCAGATGTTAGACTCTGGAGGAGCGGCTCCTAGGTTATTGCAGGTGTAAAGGCACCTACCAATCACGAGGGAGCCAAAGAGACCGGCTTGCTGGCGGGACGCTGTCCAGTTTGGAGTCGTGGTTATTTATTGGGGGAGCAATTGTCTCCTTCAACTCCTGCATGGGGTCTGTTCAAAGCAAAGTCCCTGTACATACATAGATTTTAAATGGTGTTCTGAATCCAAACCCTTTGAGCTTGAGTTCTATTTCTTAACAAGCCTCTGCTCTGTTTGGCACTGTGGCGAGATGGTATCTCAGAGAGAAATTTATTCATTGTATGAACAGAAAGTACCGTCAAAAGCATAATAATAATAATAATAATAATAATAATAAAAGTTCTAAAAGTTGGCTCTGATTTGTGGGCTTCTCGTCACTGTTGTTAAACGCATGGTTACACGTCAACTCTTCACAGATCTCTGGAGAGGACGTAAGGGAGTTGCCCTTTGGGGAGTGAAATCCATCTAAAGTCAATTATGGAGCAAGATGGGGCTGCCTGAAGGTCAAGGGGAAGCAGAGCATAGGGACCGTCCCGAGAGGATGAGACGTTCAAGGCAGCAGGAAGAGGAAGACTTGGCAACAGCCGGCACCGTCCCCTGGCACCACCGCGCCTCTGTGGACACGCGGAGCTGTCTCCTTTGGGCCCACAGGGGTGGCAGCTTTGCTGAGGAATGTCAGGAAGGGAGTGCCGGAGCTGCTGCTCGGGGCTCCTAAGAATCGATAGCTGGACTTGGCCATCAAGGGTGACATGGTCAGGCCTTTAAGACTGGATAGAAGACGCTGGTGGGGGCTGAGATATAAGGGAGATGTAGGGTTTCCTTCATTCTTTTTCTCTCTTCCCTCCTTCCCTGTTTCCCTGACCTCTTTCTGAATCCAGACTTGGAGACAATGGGGTGCAGGGAGGGGGACTGGACAGAGACCCACCCAATTGGCCAAGAGAAACCCAACGTTCTGAGTAAGTTTGATCACTGTCTAATCCGTGAAAACCCAAGAGCCTCTTGTTTTAATTAAACGCACTTTAGGGAGTTGTGACTCTGATGAATCGAGAGCTGAGTACTAATTTATTCAGCAGAATGTGGCATCGGCAGGGCAGGGGCTGCCGGTGCTCCTCTGAGGCGCTAACAGGGCCTGGGACCTGGAAGCCGGCAGAGACCACAGAGGCAGAGAGAGAGAGACAGAGAGAGACAGAGAGAGAGAGAGAGAGAGAGAGAGAGAGAGAGAGAGAGAGAGAGAGAGAGAGGAAGAAAGGAGATAGCCAGTGGCTCCAGGAACTCAGAGGGGCCGGAGCCCTAGATGTGGTGGGCTTTCCTGGCCTCCGGGGGTGGGGGGGAAAGCACACGTGAGGGCAGTCCATGCAGTCCTGGCAGGAACTAGCTGCAGAAGCCACAGGGCCCCAGCTCAAAAAAATGAAGAATTCCAAGATGGCAGCCCCAGAGCTGGAAACCAGATGGGGATATTGTGAGCCTGCCCAGGTGGCCTGTCAAAGACGCCCAGCAGAAAGGGCTGTGGAACTGGGAGACCTGGCTTTGCTACCAACTCCCCAGAGTCCTGGCTTTAAACCTTCCCAGCCTGGCTCTCCTATTTACCAAGTGGGTGTGACTCTGGCCCCGCCTCCACCAGGGCTTCCTCCAGAGGTCTGAGCCAGTCTTCCTATCTTTAACCTTTGCCCAATTCCTCGCTAGCTTCTTAAAAAAAAAAAAAAAAAAAAAAAAAAAAAGATTTTTTAAAATAAAAGCATACCTTTGAATTTATAAAGTAGCTCAAAGTAATGGAAGTACATTTGATTTACAGAAATTGTCAGAATAGTTCATATTCTACCCCCCTCCCCAGAAGATATAAATTCTCCAAAGTTCTTATCTGTGCATTCTTAAGCATCTTACAGCTTAGGCAAATCAAGTTACCTGATACTCAGAACATCACCAACCCACCGGGGGCCCCTCTCACTCAATGCCTACTTTCCTCTTTCTTTGCTGGCAGGAAGGCTCAGAATCCTGGAGATCCAGGAGGTATTGAGTGGTGGGAATTGTAAGAATTAGCAACTGCCAGGGGCGGCTCATGAACACCTCGATCTTCTGTCTACTGGCATGGTGGGCTGAATTAGTGACAGGACTTCCCAGCGGGGCAAAGATGCCCTGCATGACAGGGGACGCTTCCTGATCTCATTTCTTCTTTCTCCTTTCTTTCCTCCATGCTCATCTGAGCTGATCTCGGAAGCCATCCCGTGAATTCCTACTTGTCTACGGGATGGGCAGGGACTGCCAGGGTGGGCTCAGCCTCCATTGCCTGTGAAGGGGAACTGGTGCCATCAGTCGGGGGGGGGGCATCACCCCCTTTCACAAGCTTCCTTTTATTCTCAGGAATAAGGAAGGGGTCTTCATGGCAAGGGACTCTGCCTCACCCCCTACTTACAAGAGCACAGCAAATATTCCCGCTGGCTATCTTGGTTTGGGTGTTTGTCATCTCCAGAAAGACACAGATCTGAGCTGCATATCTAGCCCTCGACAGATGAGTGATAAGGCCAGAAGGAGGGCTATTGGCCAGGCTGGGGACGAGGATGACTTCCTGGACATGTCAGAATCAGCCAAGCAAGGATGAAGGCGCAGGTGAGAGGATGGCCCAGGTGAAGAGTGCAGCCTACACACAAGTCCTGAAGATCTCAGCAGGACCTGGGGCAGCTCAGGAGGCCAGGCGTGGTTGGAGGATGGCATTGAGGGCCATGAGGATTATATGACCCTGCCTATGACACAAGAACCCTGGGCTGACCCTGTGACCTTTGAGCCACCGCGGCAGGCGGGCAGGGCTCACGGTCTGAAATGCAGAGAATCACAGGCTGAGGGGACTTGTCTGTTGAGCCAGGTTCTGCTTCCGCTGCTGCTAGACACACCCTTGACGGGGCTCTTGGCTTCTTTCCAGGGCGTCTCATGGAGGAGGGGATGGGCCTGTGGTGAGGCCTCCAGGCAGCTGAACCTGAAAGAGGGCGCTGGTGTCCAGGTCAGGGGCCGGCGCTCACCCCACCCTGTGGTGGGGTGGGGGCTCCACACAGGGATCACAATTAAAGGGGGGTTGAATGATAGGTATGCAGGCAGGTGCATAGGGACTCTGGTAGAGCAGGGATCTGCAGACTGTTTATGGAAATAGGAAACATTTTATTCTCATACTATGTCACTATGAGCAAATATTTCACTATTTTCATACGAAGTAAATAGTTTTGACATTATAGGACTCATGCTACCTAGCTACTCTTTATCCGGAGAACAGCCAGGAAGGGGTGTGGCCACAGGTGGGAGTGGCTTGGGTGGGTGTGGCCAGATCTGGCCAATGGGCTGCAGGTCGTGGGTGGGTAGGGCCAGATCTGGCCAATGGGCTGCAGGCTGTGAGTGGGTGTGACCAGATCTGTTCTGGTGGGCTGCAGTTTACCAACCTTTGCCAGAGCACTGGAGAAGTAGTGAGCTTTCTACGTATTTTTCTATCTGTCTACATCTTTACCTTGGGATTTGTGATAGTTTTGCTGGGAATAGAATTTTAGGTTGATAGCTGCCATCCCTTCGTTGTTTGAGGATGTTAATTTATTTTCTTCTGACATCAGCTAGAAATCTTCCAGAAGATCAGTTGTTGTGTGTGTGTGTGTGTGTGTGTGTGTGTGTGTTGCTGGGGATTGAACGCAGGGGCATTCTACCTCCAAGATACACCCCCAGCCCTTTTTATTTTGAAACAAGTTCTCTCTAAGTTGCTGAGGAGATCGCTGAGTTGCTGAGGCTGGCCTTGAACCAGCAATCCTCCCATCTCAGCCTCTTATTGTACTGGGATCACAGGCGTGTAATCCCACCACCCCCAACTCCATCTTTCTTCGTCTTTTCTCTCTGGTGGTAACTTTGTTTTTCTTTCCATCCTTAAGGTTCTGCATTTTCTGTAGAAAGTGGCTTAGCTAGGCAGGGATCCCCCCCCCCTTTCCACTTATAACAGAATTTGGCATGACTTTTCAAGAGATGACTCCCCTCCTATACACGCACACACACACACACACACACACACACCCCTCTTATTTTTTAGAGACCTTTGGCCTTCTCATCCACCGTTCTGTTCTGCCACTCTTTGGCTTCTCTTAATGCCAATTAGTTGAATTTGAGGTAAAGTACATATTTTCTCCATTTCTTATTTGCCTGTACATTATAATATTTTCTGGGGTTTTTTCCTTCTTTACTTTGAGTATGAGTTTAGTATTAAAACTCCAGGGCTATCATTGGGAGACGTTTTAGATTATTTGGGAAGCAAGTTTTCCCATTGAAAAACTGCCTGTCATTTAGTAGACCCACAGGTGCAAGGTGTGTGTGTGTGTGTGTGTGTGTGTGTGTGTGTGTGTGTGTGCGCGCACGCGCGCACGCTCTATCTATATCTATATATCTATATATCTATATCTATAATTTGACACCAAATACATGCTGTTTTCCTTAGCAATTCTCCAAAACCATCGTTGTATGTCCCACAATTCAATTTGATTCTGATGTTACCTACTTGGAGTTAACGTCAGATTCCACAAGTTAACACCTCACACTCACGAGACTGACCCCGTGTCAGACACCAGCCTCAAGTGGGGTCTCCAGGTGACCCACGTTCTGCCCAGCTGTCTGCAGATTTGGGAGTTCTGCAAGCTGTGCCCCCACTGTGCTTGATAATTCTCTAGAGCCCCTCCCAGAGGCCAGGAACATGTTCTGTGTACAGTTGTGGATTTATTAGAAGGGCTGGGACTCAGGAAGGGCCACAGGGAAGAGTCAGGTGGGACGAGGGCGGGGGCCAGCCTCGAGCTCCCTGGCACATCCCCAGGAATGAGTCATCCACATGGCAAGTGTGTGAACCCAGTGTTCAGGGATCTATGGAGACTCATTACATAGGTATGGTTTATTGGGTCATTGGCCATTGGTGATTGAACTTAATCCTACAGTCAAAGGATGAGACAGAAAGTTTCAAACCTCTAGTGATGGTCTTTCTGGTGACCAATCCCATCCTGAAGCCATCTATCCCACCCTATAAATAATTTCATTAGTATACAAAAACCTGCAAATCCCTCAAGTTTTAGGAACTCTTTGTCAGTAACCAGGAACAAAAACAAAATTTTTATTTTATATTATACTATAAATGCACTTTTTGAATCTTATTTTACCTTATCATATTCGAAGGTTTTGCTATTATCAGCACACAGACCTTATTCTCATTGGTTTTTTAATTGTATTTTTTTGGTGGGTGGAAATCCCATAGTTCATACAACTGGTCTCCTTTGATAGACAATGGAGTTGTCTCCAATGTATATATATAAATTTTCTTGCAGTATTGGGGGTTAAAACTGGGGGCATTCTACCTCTGAGCTATACCCTCAGCCCTATTTTTTATTCCTCATTTTGAAACAGGGTTTCACTAAGTTGTGGAGGGTAGCTGAGGCTGCCCGTGAACCTGCGATCTTCCTGTCTTAGCCTCCCAAGTACTGAATACATGCGTGCGCCATCATGACTGGCTACCTATTGCATCTTTTAATCAAGATATGAGTCTTTCCCTCATTGGGAAAAAGTAAGGTCCATATTCCCTGTGCATTAGACATTTAGGGGATGTTTATAAAGCCCCTTAAGAAAGCAAACCTTGAAACCATTTCTCATGTCCAAGTTGAATCTCTGTGGCAAAGTTTATTTTTTGGTACTGGGGATTAAATCCAGGGGCACTCTACCTCTGAGCTATATTTCCAACCCTTTTCATTTTTTTCTTTTTAAACTGGGTCTGGCTAAGTCGCTGAGAGTCTCACTATATTGCTGAGGCTGGCCTTGAACCTATAATCCTCCTGTCTCAGCCTCCCAAGTGCTGGAATTACAGGCATATGCCACTGTGCCCAGCTACAAAGTTTATACTATGTGGCGCCACTGTTCTGGTCATCTCTGATTGAAGCGGGGCTAGAGAACCTGAAAGAGCTCTCCCCCCAGGAGTTTGGAAGTAGAGCAGGTGGTGAGTGAACTGGCCAGGTCTTGGGAGTGAGCAGACAGCCCCAGAAAGGGACCTTTTCTACCTTGACACAGAGCCCTGAAGGAAGCTGGTCTCAGAGCCAGAGAGGAGCAGGATACCTGTCCCTCTGGAGGAGAGAGAAGAACACACATCCAAGAAGGAATGGGAGGGGACTTCCCTGGTTCTTGGTGACATTTGTTTCTGGCTCCACTGTTTGCAAGGACTGGATACACTTTATACTTGGGTTTCATGCAATAATACATTTTTTCTTGCAATACAAAAATAATACATTTTCTTGCATCAACGACCTCCTGGATCCTTAGGCTCATGTTATTGGACGAAACTTCTGATGTGGGCCTCCTCCCCAGCTTACCAGAGAATCCACTAAATTACCAGCTCTTATTGCTTCAAGCCCAAGAACAAAGACAGAGCTCTTTCCCCAGCTGCTCCTGTGCAGTCCTGGCTCCATTGTGATGGGACCAACCTGGGTCAGTGTGTTCAGAACCAATCATTGGGCTTGGAGGTTACAGCACAAGGGCTGGCCTGGGCTCTGGTTCTCACTCAGCTCCTGTGCCCAAGAGAAGTTCAGATGTTCCTTCCAAGAGGGAAAATAAGTGGCAAAGACAAGAAGGACGTCTATAGGTGCCTCGAAACCCAAGGGCCTTGATCGAGACATTACACCTGCCTTAAGTAGGTTAGGTACTTCCTCAAAGAGGGACTGTGGTTTTCATCAGTTCTCAACCTTCCAACAGGAGATATATCAAGACAGACATCTTCAGATGCTTCTCCTCAAGCACATGTCTCTGCAGTGTCTCTCATCAAAGAATAACCAGGGACATCTTTTATTTGTCTCCCTGTCCTATGGTCCAAGAACCAGTCTAATGCTGTAAGGGGTGGGGGCTCCTTCCATGGGAAAGCCTGCGTTCTTCTCTGAAAGCTTTGAGGAGATTGCCTCCCAATCCGCAGCTCAAGTTCAAGGCGGCCATCAGTGAATGAGGATGGCGTAGCCCAGAGACTTGTCCACAGCTGTGTCCTGGTAGCTCCAAGCTCCGTGTCTGGAGTTTCTAAGTGGAGCCTTCCCTGCATCCTTCCCTGCATCCTTCCCTGCATTCAGCAGTTCTTCTCTTTGTTGCTTGGATCAAACACCAGGGGAAATATTTTTCTGAGTCATTAACTGATTAACGTTGGGACGTGGGATCAGGGAGCCCTATTTATAGGTATGGGTCAGAGACAGGGAAACACTGGTATTCACCGGAACTACTGGGGAATAGTCTCCCAAGTTATTAACAGAGGTACTTGTTTTTGGCTCCGGCCCATCTTTTTTTTTTTTGGTGGTATTGGGGTTCCTGGAAGCCCTTCTACCTCCGGGCTACACTTATAGATCTATTTTATATTTTATTTGGAAACAGGGTCTCTTAAGCCAGAGAGGCTGGCTCCTAACCAGCGCGATCCTCCTGTCTCCACCTCCCAAGCGCGGGGATGACAAGCATGTGCCACCATGCCTGGCAACTCCGGCCCATCTTAAACATGGCCTTTGCTTAGACCTGGGGTGGGATGAGGTCTAAGGGGTATTGCCTTCAAAATAAAAGGAGTCACCATTCAAAAACAAAAACAAAAAAAAAAGCAGGGAGGTAGCTAGTGGCAGAACACTCACCTAGCACTGGAAGGGTTTGGGTTCAATCCCCAGTACAGGGTAAGGGCACAGACTGGGTAAAATCAAAAGCCATGTGTGTGTCTTAGCATTCTGCTTTTGACCAGCTCTGGAGAGGCCGAGGTTGTGACTCCTTCACATGGCTGTGAAGCCTGATACACTCTGGCGGCATCCCTCCAGCCTCATCTTACCCAAGTGCTCAAGGCTCTAGCCACACAGACTCCTGGCGGCTTCACAGGTCCCTCTGTCCCATGACTCAGGCTTAGACTCTTTTCCTATCTGGAATGTTCTTCCTCTCCTCCCACCCTCACTGTCTAGCCAGGAGCTGGGCCAAAGCCCTGTTGCTTTCTGCCCCTTCCCAGCATGCATATTGAGCCCTGACCCCCTGGAATTCTGGGTCCAGTCTTGGAGCAGGGCCACAGCCAAAGAAACACAGTTCAGAGGCCACTGGGTAAACTGAGTTCCTGACTTGAACTTTCACAGGCCATAGAGGGAGATGTATAGATCAGCCTTAGGCCAAAGGCTCCTGTTTTCTTTTTTGCCCATCGCACGCACCCTGAGACAGCTAGCACCTTCTCTCTGATGCCTCCAGGCAATGCTCCCCACATCCTGGCCCAGAACCTCCCTCCACAGCCCTGATCTCCAGTACTTTGTCCCAAATCAACCTCACGGAGGACTGAGAGAACTGGCCTGGGAGAGGGCGAGGTTGGGAGAATGAGCAGCCAGACAGGAAAAAGGTCAAAGTTGGAACAGGCCTCTTTGTTAAGGCGTCAAAACCTTGTCTCATGCATACCCACTCTGTCGTTTTTCATAATGACTCATCTCCATCTCGAGGAATGTCTGCAATGTTTGCTGATGAAATCCTGGCGCCCAGACAAGCACTTGGCACTTGGTGGCTCCGTGAACATCTGTTGACTGACCGAAGGTGCAGAGACAAGCCCCACATGGTCCTTGTTTGATGGACCCAGAGTCTCGTGGAAAAGCAGAGAAACAGACCCCTAGAAGACCGGGCTCAGGGACGGATGGAGTGCCATGCAACCGAGAAGAAGAGCACTGTAGACGCTGTCTTCTAATGAGGCTTTCCCTCTGGTCTGGGCAAAAGCTGTCATGCTTGTTCACCTGGCGTGGACCTCTTGATTCAGAGCAGCACCAATTATGTCTCTGCCAGGGCACCCTTGGCTCCCAAGGCCCATCTGAAAAATGAGAGCCTTTTTCCAGAAACTTTGTAAGACGCTGGTAGCCCTTGGGGCCTGTCATTCTCGAGAATCGCAGGCCACAGTGCATTGGATACATAAACGTGCACGCCTGTCCCCTTTTAGAAATGACTGGAAGTTTGTGTGTGGGGAGGAGCTATACAATTCTCCGAAAAGACCATTATTTTTTTTCTTTCGAAATTTATGTGGAGTTGGGTTCCGTAGAAGTGGCGAAGCTTATAATTTGAGTTTTCTTACCATTTTTAAAATTTGGATTTTATTAAGGAGGCATGATCCGCTTGGCTGGTGTGCCTATGGTGATGTGTTAATAGAGCTGTATGACTAGTTGCGGTAACGCTGTGTTTTGGGGAATTTAATGAGGCATTTGTCAATCCCGTTATGCAAGGTTGCTTTGCTTCGCTTCGCTTCTCATTGTTTTTGTTTTGTTTTGTACATTGGAGCCAGTGGGTCCGTTGTTTCAGGCCCTTGAAAGGCTCCCTGGCCATTGCCACTTTCAGGCAAGGACGGGTCTGAGGGGCGGATGGCCTGGGGCCATCAGTTGCGGTCCTTGTTATCCTGGGTCTAAGTGTCGCCTTAACCCCCTAAGATCAGTCTTGAGAGAGAGCAAAGGGCTTGAAGTTGTGTTAGCTTCTCCGTCACTTAGCCACCGCTTTGCAGTAAATGTCATCCCACCCCAAGTTAGTGGTTATAAAAATGACCTCTCCCTCCATCTATGGGTCTTCTGGCTCAGCGGGGCCAGGCGCGGCCAGGTTCCCCTGGGCCTGCTTGAGAATCCACAGTCAGCTGGTGGCTTGACTTGGGACTGGCTGATCTAGCTTGGCTGCGGCTCTGCTCCCTGGGGTCATGGAATCTCATACACAGGGTGTAGGTATAGAAAGAAAGGGAGAATCGGCGTTATCATCTTTGCATTTATCACATCTGAATAGCAAATCTAACATTTGCACTTTGTATTTAAAAAAAATACTTAGCCCCAGAAGGCAATTTCCTTTTGCTATATTCACAGTCTGTCTGTTCTAATCAATGGAACCAACGCGGCCTTGACTTCATGTCAAATGGCTGTTGTGCGACACGCACACTTGCTGCAAGTCGTCTTTCCCAGCCTCAGGCGGTGTGGTTTCTGTGCGCACACACTGCCCCTGGTGTTTCAGGGGCAGCCGGGAGGGCTGGAGAGCCCAGGCTCCGGGTCTGTACTATGCATTTTACCAGCTGTTTACCGGTTCCTGTTCAAGCAGGTGAATCGATTCTTTGTCAACGGGCCCTTTATCAACATCGCCTTCCTCATGGGCCAGGGTCAGGATTCTCTGAGATGACGCACATGCGTCAGCAGCCTGGCACGAGGCTAGAAACCCTGAACACACGCAGTAATGTTAGCTAGTATTATGTCTTTTGCCAAATGTGCAAGGGCCCAGAACCAAGTTTGTGTTGAGGGGAAATGTGTCCGGTGAGCTCATTAATGACGTAAGATCTGCTTTTCCAAAAGAGGATGGGAAGAAAAGAAGGTGAGGAGATCTGGCCAGCATTTTGGGGTATCTTTAGGAATGAAATTACTCCTGACCCCTGTCTGATGTTGGGAGCCTATGCTGTTATACGGCTGCCAGGTGAGCAGCCCAACACCACCGAAGGATGGAGAGAGAGCGTTCCCAGGACCTTGAAATGCTTCTCTTCTCTCTTGGAATACTAAAGCTGGGATGACAGTCAGGAGCAACTATATTACTGGAGAGATTCCAAGCTCTTTTTGAACCAGGCTGGGATGAGGGGCTGGGCAGAAGCCCCTCCTGATAGACAGCCGTTGCTGGAAGACAGGTGGGGTGTAGTTGCCATAGGAGGCAGGGGGCTCAATGGGAGAGGATTAAAATGTCTCTTGGAAAGGAGGGGCTGTGACCTGATCCTTGGAGGATGGCGGCAACATAGGAAATGGGACCCGCTGGCTCACGAGGAAGCTTTGGGGCATGGGAATTCCTGGGCCCAGATGGTGGGAAAATCCTCGGCAAAGCTTGGGATTGGGGCCCCTGCAGCTGGCCAGCAGCTGCGGTCCTGGAATCAGAGCCAGCCCCAGGTGGTACCACCTGCTCCAGTTCCTGAGTTTCTGGAACACACTTCTTTACCCCTCCTGAGTCCTGGGGGAAGTAGGAGAAGAATGGAAAAAGACCATTTGTTGAAAGGATTAGGAAAACGGGCATTCTGCCGGGAAGCCTCCCAGAGGCTCAGGGTTAATCTCCAGAAAGGCCCGGAACAGCCGACTCTGAGCCACTCTCACCAAGGCCTCAATTAAACAACTACCCTCTGACGCAACCCGCCTGGCACCTGCAGCCCCGTGTGGTCAATCCGGGTGATGTGGACTCCATAAATCCAGAGTTGGTCATTGTCCTGACAGGGCCTGGGTTGGATCTTCTTTTTGAATTATCTGTGAAAAAGCAAATTAAAAGCATAATTTTGATTGCATGGGACATGCCTAACCTACTTATGGGGACATACTCTCTCCCTG
>NC_137805.1:23855437-23900437 GCF_963383645.1 Muscardinus avellanarius | reverse complement strand
CTGCGATCCTCCTGTCTCAGTCTCCCAAATTCTGGGATTACAGGTGTGTGCCATCTCGGGGCTCCGAAAGCTGGCGCCAGTTCCCTGTTATTGTGGGAAGAGTTCCTGGAGAAGGAAGTCTTTGATGGGGACCTCAGAGGGCGGGAGGACTTTCAGACAGAAGGAAGCTGGGCGTGAGGGCGGCTGCGTGTGGTCCAGTGCCTGGAACGCAGGGCTGGGGCGGCGATTGTGTGTGTGGCTGGGCTGAGGTCTGAGCCTGGTAGGAAGCTAAAGGGCAGAAGAGCGGTTCTCGTGAGAAGGACTTGGGCTTCTCCCCCAGGACTGGGGATCAGGCCTGCTTTTGAAGCAGTGGCAGAGTGATGGTCATTTTGACACTTTAGGACAAGACTACGTACCCCACTGCGGGTGTGGATGGGCTTAGACAGGGCCCCAGGGCGTCTGCAAGGCACTTGGACCCCAGCCCAGGCACGCCAGGGGGGCAGAGGCTGGGGCCGCCGCCGGAGGAGGCTGCTGTCCTAGGCAGACCCCGGGGCCACCCCAGCATGCCATAGGAAAATCCTTCCCAGGGGAGATTTACGGCTGGTGACGACAACTCTTGAGCCCCTGGGGAATGCCGGCCGCCACTGAGCCCGGCGCATGCAGAGCAGCTCCGGCCTTCCCAGAAGCCCCGGGGCTCCTGCCAGGCAGAACCTCGAAGCCCCTTTGTCAAGTCAAGTGCCACGGGGCATCCCTGGCGACATCGGGCCGCCACCTGACAGAGCAGTTGTGATTTAGGGCACGCGGTTGGGCGTCCCCGCAGACAGCCCAGGCCGCGTCTCTGGCCTCCTCTCCTCTGGGCCATCACACCCCGGCAGATGGCCGCTCGTGCAATGAGGACGAGACGCTTGGGAATGTCATCGGGTGGCGGCATCTGCTTTCTGTTGAGCCCCTGCAGCGTCCCTGGCGAGAGCCCGCCAGGCATATGGGAAGCAGACCCGGAGACTCGGCTCTGCACAATAGCACACACGTCTGCAGCCATCGTGGCTCGCCTTGTCCAGCCATGGCCTCCCGCGGTCCCTTGGGGACCTGTGCACTGCATAGATGCGGACGGGGAGGACAGGAGAGGGGGCCGGAGGCAGTGGCTGAGGCCGACTTTGCCCTTTGGTCCCTCGACTAAGCCCACCAGCGCACCCTCTCCTCCACCCAGGCACCAGAGACACTCAGGCGGGATCCCTCTCTGTGCTTCCGTCCCTAGCATTCCAGGGCACTTAGCAGTCACAAGATTCCAGGGGAACCTGCCAGGCGTGACACCCCCAAGACGCCCCCAGACATTACCAGGTCTCGTAGCTTCCTGGGTAGTGAGCGCCTGCCTTGGTCATCAAAGGAAGGGCCACCCGGAAATCAAAGTCACACTTCCACGAGCCTGTCTCACGACCATCTGCCCACACAAGGCGAGGAAGGTAGAACGTGTTCCAGAAGGACCAAAAGACCGTACGACAGAAGGGCCCTGCAGTGGCTTCCACCACGGACTTCGGGGCGAACGGGTTCTTGTCTCTTTTCTCTGCCGGTGCCAGAGACAGAGCTCAGGGTGTCAGGCCCTAGGCCAGCGCTCCAGGGCCGTGCCGCGCCCCCAGCCCACCGTTCCCGCCTCTCGACAGCTCCGCCAGCTTGGACGACTCACTTAACTCTTCCTCGGAGCCTCGTTTTCTCACTGTAGAAAGAAGATAACACTTGACCGTGAGAACCGGAGGATGGAGTTATGGACGGAGTCCAAGAGGACACTGTGCCACACAGAGCCCCTCCGCAGGCACCTGGCCCAGGCCCCTCCTGATGAGTCCCGGCCGGACTCACTGGGAAACATCCAGTCACCAGGCAGTGAAGACCTACTATGTGCCAGGTGTGGCGTCTACTGTATCAGTCAGGGCGTTCCAGGAAAACAGACCCAGTAAGATATACGCATACAAATAACTACAGGGGTTATTTGTTTATTCGTTATTTGTTTAACAGGAGAGATCTATTTATTTATTTGAGGAATTAGAAATTGACCCTGGGGGAGTATTACCTCCAAGCTACACTGGCTCCAGCCCTATTCTTTACTCTTTATTGGAAACAAGGTCTCACTAAGTTGCAGAGGACCTCACAGGTGTCTGACGCTGGCTGGGATCGTCCTGTGTCAGCCTCCCAAGTACTGGGATTACAAGTGTGTGCCGCCATGCCCTGCTTAGAGAGATTTCTTTTAAAGTTGGCACACTACAGGTGACTATTGGGATTGGCAAGTCTACACCTGGAGGGCAGGCTGGCAGCCGGGGACTAGGCAGGTTTCCTTTGTTATGATCTGGAGGCAGAATTCTCTCTTATTGGGGGAAACCTGGGCTTTTGTCCTTAAGGCCTGCAACTGATTGGATACAGTCCCCCATACACACAAGGGTCCCCTTCTTAAAGTGATTGTGAATGTTAATTATGTCTACAAGTGCCCCACACACATCTGGACAAGGTTTGACAAACTGCCCCATGGCCTGGCCAAACGGACACATAAAATTAACACACACATACATCAACCCTAAGCTTTATGAAACGAACTTCTGGTCAGGCGGGACTTGTGTGCCCACGGTCTGTCCCTCAGTGGCCCCTGGGACTCTTGCTCTGTAGGGCGCCGTGGAGGCCCCTCCCCCTGAGTTCAGTCGGGGCTGAAACAGATTCGGACTCTCTCCGGGATTAGGTTCCGTCACACCTCCAAAGGGATTTGTGGATGATTTGAGGTTATTAATCAGCTGACTGTGAGTTAGTAAAAAAGAGAGAGATTAGGGCCTGACCTAATCACAGGAGCACTTTGAGTCAGGGTCCGAGGTCAGAGACAGAGTGAGAAGGATTTGAGGCGTGAAGGTGTGATGTGTGAGTGTGTGTGTATGTGAGAGAGACAGACAGACAAACAGACACACACACACACGCACTAGAAATTGAACCCAGGGGTAGGTTCCACCTCCACAGTACATCCCCAGTCCTATTTTTTAATTTTTATTTTGAAACAGGGTCTCCCAGCTAAGTTGCTGGGAGTCTCACTACTTGCTAAAGCCGGTCTCGGATCTGTGATCCTCCTATCTCAGCCTCCCAGTTTCTAGGATGACAGGCGTGTGACATTTACACCCGGCTCACAACAGTTTTATTTTTATTTTTTTGTAGTAGTAGAAATAGCAGTACTGGAGCCGGGTGTGGTGGTGCACGCTTGTAATCCCCGCAGAGGATTGTTGGCGGAGACAGGAGGATCGCGCAGGTTCAAAGCCAGCCTTGATGGCTTAAGAGACCCTGTTTCAAAAAAAAAAATAGGTCTGGGAGTGTAGCCCGGAGGTAGAAGGGTTTCCAGGAACCCCAGTACCACCAAAAAAAAAAAAAAAAAAAAAAAAGGAGAAGGAGGAGGAAGAAAAAGGAGGAGGAGGAGAAACAGCAGTATTGGGGATTGAACCCAGGGCCTCTCCTACATGCTAGGCAAGCACTCTACCATTGAGCCCAGGTTTAAGACAGTTCTGTTGCCGGCTTTCGAGATGAAGTCCATGCTGCCAGGAAGGGTGGACAGTCCTGGGGAGCAGAAAGAGGCCCCCAGCTCCCAGCCAGTAAGGAAATGAACAGCCACCAACCATGGGACGGGACGCTGAATTCCCCGGAGCCTCCAGAGAGAAACCCAGCTGGGAGATGCCCAGATTCCAGCCTGGGAGGATCCTCACAGAGAACCCAGAGCCCCCCTGACTTCCAGGCTGCCGAAGAGGCTGAAGTAGGCCCCTTTGGAAAGGAAAATCCCCGAATCATCCTAACTTTCTCATACTGAGAGCAGGGGCTTGGGGAGCCTAGCACCCTGACGCGTTCCTATGGCGCAGCCTCGCTAGATCTCTGTGTGTTTCTTCTGGCTTCCATTTCTGTAAACTGTGGCCACACTTTGGTGAAACTGCACGGTTCCTTTCTCCTTCTGGCACCAATTGCCTATTTCTATGTCTGGGCAGCGGAATCCAGCTGGGATCCAGGTAACCTCGAGGGGCTGGGTTGGCTGACATTGTACCTCTTACTCCAAAGATGGGCCTTTCCACGTGTCAGGACAGGCTCCCTAGCCCCAGAAAATAGTAGCTTTATTTTCCCCAGCCCCCAGCTTCAGCCAGATGCCCCTCATCTTTGGCCCAGCTATTTCTGCAGGCGGTTACTTTGGGTGGTCAAGAAAGCTATGCTTTGGAAAATTAGCTTGCCTCTCTCACTGTATTAAGACTAACGAGGTCTTAGAGCGGGGGGACTTCCAGGGTGATAGCTGGAAGATGAGGGGTGCAGGGCCCAGCTTGATTCCAGAGCCAACCTAATCGCCATCCACCCTGAGTCTGTTCTTAACAGAATCAAGTCAATCAGAGAAAACACAGGCTAGCAGCTCAGGACCACGCCACTCACCCAGTCTTGGGGACAAGACAGTCCAAGGCACAAAGTCTCAGCCTCCCCCTTGCCAATCTATGGAATCCCAGGAAGTCCAGTGTCCGGCGCCAGGAGGGCCGGAGTGCTGAGTGCCTGGGGCCTGTTTTCCAGGCTTGCCACCCCCACCCCACCGCCTCGGCCAAATCCCATGGCCTTTGGTATAAAAGGCCAATTCTTGGATGAATCTCTGAGATTGAAAAACAAATCAAAGAAGATTAATATTTATCCAACACCAGTCCTGATATGAAATTGAAATGTCAGAGTCCAGGATGACATTTCAGTGGAGTACCCAGCCTGCCCCTTTGTGCACGGGGTCCTGGCTCCTGACCCGTGGTAGAGTTGCGTGGTTGTGATGGAGACCCGGGGCTGGCAGGGTCTACCGCACACAGCCCTGGCCAGGACTGTGGAGCCCTTCTCCGTTGGTGGTAAACCTCCCCCTCAGCTCCCCAATAGACCCCTCCAGGGCTCCCCAGGAATCCAGGACCTCTTCCAATTAATCAGAGGAGCGGGATGCTCTGGGGGTGTCTAGGACCCTGTGACAGCTACACAGGGCTCTGTTCTCACTGATGGTGTCCAGATTTCCACCTGGATTCTCTGGTTTGGTCCCTGTCCTTGTCTTCCGGACTCTGTTTTTACAGAAGCGCCACTAACGCCTGCCTCCAGGTTAGATCAGCTCCCTCAGTGCGTACTTTGGAAAGAGGTCACCTTGTCGCCACCCACAGCAAGCCAGGCGGCCGTGCCCCTCTTCCCAGAGGACAGAATATCTGTATAAACTATTTGGAAAATTCTTCTGCATGAGAGATTTATCTCCTCTCCCCAACTGATTTATTTATTCAATCATTTAATCACTGTGGTCTCCGGAATATTTGTTTTGACTTTGGGTTTTGATCCGATTACATTTTATGTATTTTCTAGCTTACTAGTTGGCGCCTCTGCCCTTGTGACGTCCTCTCCCCATGGTGGGTGGCGGCTGATGTCCTTTGTTTCAGCCGTTCCTTACTTTCTGATCCTGCAGACAGGCCAAGACCATCTTCTGTGCTCCTGTCCTGGTCCAACAACAAGCATCTGCCCCAAGGAGCCTGGACTCTGCGGCAGTTGGAGACCACCATGGTGGGACACCACGGTGGAGACAATGGGACAGATCCTGGGTGCAGTAAACCCCGGCTCCTCGTAGCAGAGCAGGCTGCTGCTCCACCCATCCGTAAACCCAAGGAGCAGAATGTTCGCACAAGACGGAATCCTTGGAGGAAAAGCCTGGAGAAATAAACCTGTTGGCTTCTCCCCGCTTAGTGCACTTGAGCATCACTAGTTTCGGAGGTCACACAGCTGGGCAGGACTTGGCCAGTCTCCTGATGGCTTTTCTACGTAGGTCACACAGCTGGTGTGGGATGATAATGGTGGCCCAGGTTACTCAGGATCCAGGGTCACTGCTGCAGAGAGCACGGGCTCTGCCCTTGGGGCTGCAGATGTCTGATGGGCGACTGGAACAGCAGCTCTGTCTTCAAATTTCACTTGTCTTCAATTTGTCTTCAAGTTTCCTTCCTTCTTTCCTCTCTTCCTTCCATCCAAACATCCATTTATCTGCTTTTCTTCCTTCTTTTATTCACAATTCATCTCCCTCCCTCCTTTTCTTCTTTCCTTTCTTCTTCCTTCCTCTTTACTCATTTCTTCTTCCCTTCTGTATATTTATCTAAACTTCCTTCCTTTCTTCCTTCCTTCCATACAAACATCAATCCATTCATTTTCTCTTTATTCTTGCTATCCTTCCTTCCTTTCATCAAAACATCCTTCCTTCCCTCTTCTATGTATCCATCCAACCATCCATCCATCCATCCATCCATCCATCCATCCATCCAACCATCCATCCATCCAACCATCTAACCATCCATCCATCCAACCATCCATCCATTCCCACATATCTCCATGATAGAAGGCTGTGTATGGGGCCCTTGGGGATCTGACAGTAAGCCCCCCAAAAGTTCTTAGCTTACCAAGGTGAAAACAGATAATCAGATAAAGCCCTATATTCCCACTGGTCTGAGTAAGGCGGTACCAAGATCGGAGGCCAGGAGAGGGAGGCCGGTTCTCCTGAGCGTAGGGTAGAGGGGAGGCAGGAGAAGTAAACTGGGGTGGGGCGGTGTGCAGATCGTTGAGCTGTGACCCAACCTGCTGCAAGAAACCCAAGTGCTGGCTGCCGCAGGTGACACCAAGTTTTAAGAGTGAAAAAGAAACCAAATGAAAGAAAAGCAGCCTGATCTCTTCCGAAACTGCAGTCGCGTTTCACAGTGCCGAGGGCCGGGAACGCTTCAGACTCGCTTTACCTAATGGAGCGTGGTAATGACAGCGTGGGTGCCTCCCTGGAAACCGTCCACGGAAGGGACGAACCTGCCTCCGCCTTCCTTTCCAGTCGGGGACTGTTTATCCACCTGAGACCTGGCATCAGTATAGGCCCGGCACAGGAATTCAGGGTTGGCATAGTTGCAATTAATCTGAGTCATTAATAATTTGTTCCCAGGAGAAGATGGCAGAGCTGGTGGAATCTTGCTTGGTGATGAGATGCCGCCTTCGGTCCCTCTCCAGGAACACGACTCATCCTACCCATCTGGGCAGCTCCAGCTCTGGTCCAGGTTCCCTCCCGAGGCTCTCGAGTCCCCTGCTTCCGTCCGAACGTGCCCTCCGCTCCGACTGCCAGAGAGGCAAGTCATCTCTCTAAATAGTCACTGCAGCTTGTTTTACACACACACACACACACACACACACACACACACACACACACACATATATATATATATTTTTTTTCCTTCCTCCCTTTCCAGCAGTCAGCTGGGTGGTCCTGCATCCCTTAGACTCCAGGAAGGTGTGTTGGAAGTCCCAGGTGGAGGCCCCTGCTGGATCTTCTCCCTTTTCCAGCAGAACAAAGTTTCTACTAAGCAGACATATGTAATTCACAGTTCCCACAGGACAGCGGGGTTTCTGGCTTCCCTGTAGGAGCTGGGTGGTCGACCTCCCTCCACAGGGATCAGTAGGTGTGGCTCAGGGCAGGTGGCTGTCTTCAGCCAGTACCTCCTTGCCCACATGTTGCTGTCCCTACCCAGCCCTGGGCACTTACAGAACAAAGGCTGGGTGTCTCGGAGCAGCCAGGGAGGTGGGCAAGGAGCCGTGTATCAGGGATGGAGGGGTTTGGGGAGTGGGGGAGGCCATGCATTCCTTACTCCAGGCCATCTGGGCCAGAGGAGGGTGGGTAGGAGCTCTGTCAGATACAGCTGGTCTCATGCCTGGAGCGATGGCTCTCTGTGATGCCCTGTGCAGACAGGGGAAGTCAGCCAGAGGCCATCTCCTGCACCGCACACCTGCTGAGGCCTGGGGTGCAGGTCTGGGCGCAGATTCATTGCCGTTCAGCGCCAGGCCCGTGGTAATGGCGGGCTCAAGAGTCTCGCATTCCAAGTGAGTCCCCATCCTCTCTCTCACGGCCCTCCTAAGAAGAGAGCTC
Organism: Muscardinus avellanarius; assembly: GCF_963383645.1. Lineage (NCBI taxonomy): Eukaryota > Metazoa > Chordata > Mammalia > Rodentia > Gliridae > Muscardinus > Muscardinus avellanarius. The sequence continues at coordinate 23,892,525 of NC_137805.1, read as the reverse complement.
CACCTCTGCGTGTGCCCTCCTGTGTCCGGGACCCCGAGGGCAGAGGCCCCCAGCATGCCCCGCGCTGGGCGCCTGGAAGGGGTCCACTGAGAAAGCAAGAAGGTGGCTGGGTGTTCACGGCTGTGGGACGGTGCTCTGTATGTTCCTGAAGCCTTGTGATAACGTGATAATAAAGGACAAAATCATGTCCTTCGCAAGAAGATGGAAAGACCTGGAGAACATTATGGGGAGTGAGATTAGCCAAGAACAGAAAGGGGAGGGACATGTGTTTTCTCGAATATGCTTGAGCTAGGGAGTATTAGGGACACCGAGGGACTCCAGCTAATGGAGGGGATCCTTGGTGGGGCCAGGGAGGAAGGGTACGGGAGCAAGAAGCCTGAGGTTCATTAATAGAATAGCTGCATTCTAATATGTGTATACATGTGAATATAACATTGCTAACCTGGACACTCAGTATTGGGAGGAGGGAAAGGGGAAGCGGGGCGGCACCAAGTACCGTGGGAATGTACGCCACCGTCAACACGATCCACATTCTGATGTGAGGCTGTAGTGCACCAACAAAAAAGAAATAAAATAAAATAAAATAAAAAATGGGCTGATACAGAGCCTCCTGGGGTGGGCTGCCAGGACCATTCAGCGGCCTCATGCAGGGCCAGGACTCAGGCTTTTGTCTAATATGCTTAGTATTATTATGATAATCATAATTATGCACATGAAGAGAAAGGAAAAAAGCCCCAAGGGATCCCCGTAGTCTCCAGTGTTATCTGCGTGCGACAGAGCCTGGTGGTGACCCCCCGGAGAAGCACAGGAACCTTTGCCAGGTAGCTCCTGGGGTCCAGGAAGGCAGAAGGGAGGTTTGGCGCCCAGCCCGGCCCCGCCATCCTACCCAGCTCTGCTCCCATGGCTGGCGCGGCCAGGCCTGGCTTCCTCTTGGCCCTGCCCATTGTCTAGTGGACGGACGCAGCCCTCTCCCCTGCCTCAGCCTCTTCCTCTCCTGGCCCCTCTCCCTCCCGGTGTTGCCTTTTCTCTCCATCTTCCCACGCCCCGCTCCATCTGTTCACAGGCACCGGGACCCACCCTCCAAGGCCCGGAGACCATGGCGCACCACCCGGGCATTTTATCCAGAAGGCGGAGGTGGCCCTGCAGCTGTCAAACAGGGTCCTGGGTGGGCTTGGCGCTGCCCTGTGCAAGCCCAGGGGTCGTGGTACGGCTTGCTGCTGGAGCTCGAGGTGAGACCCCTGGGCAGTCCCCCAAGGCCACATCCTGGATACGGCTGGAGCAGGGCTGCAGGGCTGGACTGGCAAACTCACGCTGAGCAGGTGCAGGCAAGCATGTCCCCGGCCAGCCTCCAGAGGGAAGGAAGGAAGCTGTGACTGGGGGTGGGGGCAGTCCTGGCCGCCCCACACAGCACCTCGGTATCCCCATCCTATTCGTGGCCCCAGTAGGAGAGAGGCATTGCTTCGGAGCACCGCAGAGTGGAGTCCCAGCCCCACCTGAGCGCGAGGCTGTGGCTCATCCTCTGACCTCCTGAGTCTCCTTGGTGTCCTGGGGGGAAACTGAAACCCAACGTGAAGGATGCTGGCATGGTCCCGGGGCCGAAGCACACAGAGGGCTCGGCACACAGGCTGGCACACAGGCTGGCACACATCCACATCCCCAGGTGGAAGCCATTTCCCATCATGCAAACAAGGCCAGGGAGGTTGTGGGGGTTACACAAGGTCCAAACTCAGGGGGACAGAGCCAGGGGACACATCTTCCCCGGAGCATCATTTGACATTTGCAGAAAAGTTTTCAGAGCAATGGCAGTAAAGCCAGGCACCAACCGCGGCGCACGCTTGTAACCCCAGGACTTGGGAGGCTGAGATCGGAGGATCACAGGTTCAAGGCCAGCCTTAGCAATTAAGCGAGGCCCTTAGCAACCTAGTGAGACCCTGTTTCATACTAAAAATTAAAAGGACCAGGCGTGGTGGCACATGCTTGTCATCCCAGCATTTGGGAGGCTGAGACAGGAGGAATGCAGTTCATGGACAGCCTCAGCTACTTAGTGAGGCCCTTTGCAACTCAGTGAGACCCTGTTTCAAAATAAAAATAAAAAATAGGGCTGGGGGTGTAGCTCAGAGGTAGAATGCCCCTGGGTTCCATCCCCAGTGCCACCAAGAAAACAAAAACAAAACCAAAAATGGGCCGGGCATGGTGGCACACACCTGTAATTCCAGCATTTGGGAGGCTGAGACAGGAGGATCGAGGTTCATGGACAACCTCAGCTACTTAGTGAGGCCCTTTGTAACTCAGCAAGACCCTGTTTCAAAGAAATACAAAGACTAAAATTAGGGCTGGGGGTATAGCTCGGAGGTAGAATGCCCCTGGGTTCCACCCCAAGTGCTGCAAAATAAATAAATAAATAAATAAATAAATAAATAAATAAATAAATAAAACAAAAATAAAAAAGGGCTGGGGGTGTAGATCAGTGGTAGAATGCCCCTGGGTTCAGGCCTTAGTATCAAAAAGAAAGAAAGAAAGAAACAGAAAGTGAGAGAAAGGAAGGAAGGAAGAAAGGAAGAGAAGAAGGAAGGAAGGAAGGAAGGAAGGAAGGAAGAAAGAAAGAAAGAAAGAAAGAAAGAAAGAAAGTGGGCTGCAAGGGGCCGCTCACCGCCAGCCAGGTGTGGGTGAACCTTCCTCCTCGGCAGCTGGCTTTCCCTTCCTGAGTCTGTCTGCAGCACTGAATGGGATGAGGTGGGAGGGAGAGGGGCGCCTGGGGGCCTTGCTGAGGGACTGCTCCTTCCTGACTCTTGCGGTACCTGGCAAGGCACATGGGTTAATAAATGAACAAACGAAGGAGCGGAACAGATGACTGAAGGAGCGGGCACATCAGCCACCCTCTCCTTTCCTACCCGGACAAGCTTCCAGGCCAAGGCCCTGGCAGAAGCTCGTGGAATCAGCATTAACTGCATCACCTAGGGACTGTGCCGAGGGGCTAGCAGAAGGGGTCCCGCGCCAGGGCAGGAGAGCGAGGCGGGGAGGTGGCTGGCGGCCAGGTGAGCTCCAGCGGCTGCTACAGCCACAAGGCCGGGCGCCGCGGGGTCCACTGGCTTTAGGAAGTGGCCAGTATGGTCCTGCTCATCTCTCCGGGGACGCCTGGCCTGCGAAGGGCAAGACCCCGAGGGTGTGTTTCCACCTGCCGGGGGAGGAAGCAGGAAGGCTGTATTCCTGGGAAAAGGGTGGCCTCTGTATTCCTTTGTGGAAGCCCCGCTTTTTAAAAGGCGTTAAAAATTAATGAGCAGAATGTTGACCCCTCGGCCTTGTCAGCAGTAGGACAGACACAGGTGCGCGTGGTCACGTGACAGACTCACTGGGCGTTTGTTTCTAATGGGGCGGACACTGTTTGAACGAAGACAGCAGCCACCCCTTAAATAAACAATCGTGCGTCTGAGGCTCAAGTGCCCTCCGGCTCGGCGCTCTGGCTGGCGCTCCAGGGCCGGCACTGATCCGCCGCTGAACTCCGGTGCGCGTGTGGTTCAGAGAGGAGGAGGAGGAATCCCATCTCATCCAAAGAAGACTTAGAACTGGTCATAGAAGTTATAAAATTCAAACTCTTTTTTGTCCCAATATAAAATATATATGCTCATGCTAGTGCAAAACCACATTAATCATGACCAAAGGAAATATAATACAGAGAACTTTCCCATCGTTACATTTTCCAGAAGCCTTTCATACATATATGTATATGTATCCACACACGGGTTGTATATCTTAGATTAAACTATGGCAGAGAACCCCCCCCCCCCACTGCTAGCTTCCACAGGCTGCCAGGCCCTGTCTATTGGGTCACCAACGCCACACCAGTTTGCCTTTAGGAAATATTTGTGTAAGTGAGAGGATGCAGAACAGCCCCTTGCCAGCTCTGTGGGCAAATACTTACTGAGGGCGCCTCTGCGTTACTGGAAGCTGGGGGTGGGTGGTTGTAAAGGTCTTGCCGTAATGCTCATATCTTAGACACATGCCCCGGTGTCCTGGGAGGGCAAATTCACAGGAGCGGAACTGCTAAGTCAAAGGGTACGCACGCAGTTCATTTTGACAGATGCTATGAGATTGTCCCTTGTTTCGGGAGATGGCTGAGTCTTGGCATGGTGTTAGGGTTTTTTTTTTTTTTTTCTTTCTTTTTTTCTTACCAAAGCCTTCGGCTTGCCTCACTCCAGCTCTCCCAGGCCCAGAGACACAGAGCTGGCGGAGACTAAGGTCTCAGGAGCTGGTTTCCCCATTTGCTGTAGGGCAGGTTGACGGGCTGGAGGCTTCAGCAGCTCAGCTCCCAGCCACCAGGATGCCCAGGAGCACGTGGGTCAAGGGAAGCCAGCTGTGGTCTTGGGACATGAGATTGAGGGACCCTGGAAAGTGTCACAGCGGTGCAGGGACACCGAAGAAGAAGCCCACGTCCATGCTGAGCAGGCTGCCCTGCGGACATCCCTCTGCTCTTTGAAGTCTCAAGGCCCAGTGGTGAGGTGGTCAAAGGGCCCAGAGTGGCAAGGTCGTTGGCCCAAAGTCACCCAGGTCATCATTACAGAGGAGATTGGTCTAGTTTTTTTTTTTTTCTTTAAGCACCAACTTTCTCTGTTTCTTCTGACATAGAGCAGGCCAGGGAGCCCCACAGCCTGGGTTCCAATTCTCATCTACCGGTTCCTGGTTTGGGGGAAAACACACTAGCCATCTGTGCCCATGATCTCCCAGATAAGGGTGGGCCTGCCAAGGTCACGCGGTGGTGAACATGACGTGGTGAGTTACCAACACTCCCAGTCCTTTTGCACAGAGATGACCTCTTGCACAAAGGTGACAGGTGAGCACGGGCCTCACTGGTCACCAAAGGCCCAGAGTTGCGCACTGCTGTCCTGGTCTTGTAACTCCTCCGTCTGCTACATCTGACCTTTAGATTGGAACAGTAATGAATGGGGCACTTGGTGGGTGGTGGTAGTGCCAAGCTTTTAATTAATATGCCAGGCTGAATACACTTAGCTGGACATCCTGCCCTGTCCGTCCAATTACCCAGCCTCATTATGAGACTCCATTGTGTCCTCCATCTCTCGGCAACTTTGCTAAATGGGCATCCAAGCTGTGCCTCGGCAGTACTGCACCAGTATTGATTGGAGAGCTTGGTTTATTACCCAGCGCAGGCCAGGCTGGGTCTGTAAATCTCACCCTGGACACAGCCTCACCGCGGCCTCCAGGCGGGGTGCGGAATTGTCTGTGGATGAAGCGTTTCAGCCGTCGACCCTCCTTCCCAGCCTCCGCTGCGTCCTGCCTCTTGTTAGATTCAATCGCTTTTCTCTCCCCGGCGTGCCCTGTCCCCGCAATCAGAGCTCTAACGGCGGCCCAGAGTCGCCAGCTTCTTTACTCCCCAGGCTTCGAACGTCACAAAGTGCCGCCTCACCTGAGGGGTGAGCCGCAGGAGGGGGCAGGAGTCCCCCGTTCCCGCCCTCCAGGAGGGGTCTGTGGGGCTCGGCCTTCTCTTGCTTTGCAGTGGCTGCCCTTCAAGCCCAGGGGTTGGAGGAAGAAGCTAAAGAAATCTCAGCCACCCCACCCAAACTTGTTTTTGTGCTGTGATTTTACTTCCAAGGGGAGACAGGCTCCCGTCTCCATAATAAGAGTATTTTATTCCTCTGTGATAATCTTTGTTTCTATCAGCTTGTCAGCCCTGGATCAATCTGCTTTCCTCAACTGGGGTAAAGAAAGAAAGAAAGAAGAAAGAAAGAAAGAAAGAAAGAAAGAAAGAAAGAAAGAAAGAAAGAAAGAAAGGAAGGAAGGAAGGAAGGAAGGAAGGAGGAAGGAAGGAACAGGGTGTGGAGACACACGCCTGGAATCCCAGTACTTGGGAAGCTGAGACACACGCAGGTGCAGGGCCAGCCTCAGAGGTTCAGCAAGGCCCTCAGCAACTTCTTGAGATCCTGTTTCAAAAAGTAAATAAATAGGGTGAATTTGTTCGAACCACCCCCTCCACGCTACTCCTGGATGGCATGGGACTGTAACTGTCTTCTGTATTTCTGTCTTTTAAATAAACTTCTTTAAATCTTCAATGAATGAATGAATGAATAAATAAATAAATAAATAAATAAATAAATAAATAAAGTAGAGCTGGGGGGTGTTGGAGGCAGACCTAAGAGTGGACCCTGGGTTTAATCTCTAGTAACATGCACACACACACACACACACACACACACACACACACAGAATGAAGTAGCAGCCTGGCTGTGTCTCTGCCCCATATAAAGCTGGTGAACAGCAAATACTTTCTGTGTGACATCTTCAGTCCCCAGACACCCTAAAAATGTGTGTTTGGGTCACTTTTATTTTTGCCTTTTAGAGGTTCCCCTTGTCCAGCTTCCCCTTATGTTAGCTTGGAAATCCATGATTTTGGTTTTTTGGTTTTTGGTTTTGCGGTACAGGGAATGGAACCCAGGGATATTGAACCGCCAAGCTACACCTCAGCCCTATTTTTTAGTCTATTATTATTATTATTATTATTATTATTATTATTATTATTATTATTGGTGGTACTGGGGTTCCTAGAAGCCCTTCTACCTCCGGGCTACACTCCCAGACCTATTTTATTTTATTTTTTTTGGAAACAGGGTCTCCTTAAGCCAGGGTGATCCTCCTGTCCGGTGATCCTTGGGAGGTGATCCGCCTCCCAAGCGCGGGGATTACAGCGTGCACCACCACGCCCGACTTACTTTTATTTTTGAAACAGGGTCTCACTGAGTTGCGAAGGGCCTTGAGAAGTAGCTGAGGCTGTCCGTGAACCACCATCCTCCGGTCTCAGCCTCGAATGCTGGGATTACAAGGGTGCGCCACCCGCCCGTCTGGAAATCCATGTTTTGGTCAGCAGTCCATTGAAGAGAAAGTTGAGTTCATGGGGATCCTGCCGCAGGTCACACAGCAGCGGTGGGACCCAAGCCCGGATTGGGGTCCAGTTTTGCCTGTGACACCCAGTAAGCACAAGGAACTATCTACCGAGGGGCTATGCCAAAGAGAGGTGCTCCCCACAGCTCCGATCTCGGAGCAGAGCTGGAGGTCTCTGTGAAAGAGAGATGGCGGAGGCCCAGGGGCCAGAGTGGAGCAGAGCTGCTTGCGTCTGAGGTGGGCTTGTCGTGGGGCGGGTTTTGGATTCCCGGGGGCGGGGTGGTGGGTGCCCCACTGTCCCGCAGCCGACATCAGGCCTCTACCTTCAGCCTTCATTTGGGTGGTTGGGTGGACCCTGCCCACCTCCCGGAGCCAATCCACAGTCTAATTGGGCTCGTGTTGACACTCCTGTTGGCAATTTAACAGTGCAATTAGCGACAATTAGCCCGGAGGATAAATGAACCACACAGAAGAAAAAGGTCCCGTTGCCAAGGCCGTAGACAGCCTCTCAGTACGCACCATCGCACGCTCCGGATGCGCTCTTGAGCAAGCCGTCTGGAAAGTGAACTGCCTGTCCGGCAGGCGCTCTGCCTAGCCTGGCGCTGGCAGGAGTTCACTCTACCAGGGGGAAAGGGGTGCCGGTATTATGCCCTTAAGAAAAAGCCTCACCATTTTGACCTTGAAACACTGATCAACTCACAGGGACTCACAGAATAGTGGAGGGGCCCTGGTCCATGTGTTCCTCACCCAGTCCCACCTTCTGTGACCGTGGAGCAGAGCATCAGACGCTGAGTGTCAACCTGGCGCCACCCAGGGCTCGGGTCCAGAGTCCCCCAGCTTCCAGGCACCATGCGTGTATGTGCGTGTGTGTGTGTATGCATGTATGTGTATATATGATGTATCTGTGTGTTTACATGTGTGTCCACATTTGTGTCTGTCTTCACGTGTGTGTATATCTGTGTGTGACTGTGTATGTATGTGTGTTTGTGTTTCTGTGTCTATGTCTATATATGTGTGCCTGTGTGTGCACATGTGTGCCTATGTATGTGTGTGCATGTGTCTGTGCACAGGCATGTCAGTTTGTACATGTGTGTCTCTGTGTGTGCATGCTATGTGCATGCGTGTGTGTGATCGTGTGTCTGTGTAGCCTGGTCTCATTTTTCTCTCTTTTTAAACAAGAACACCCAGCTGCGGGAAGGCGCAGGGACTGTCCTAGGTGGTGCGTCCAGTGAGTGGCCAGACCAGATCCTCTAGGTCAGATGTGTGGCCTCTGCTTCCCCTACCAGCTCACCCTGGAACAGGCTGAATATGGAAAGATTTTACTTATGGATGAATTTAGCTCTTGAGGGGAAAAATTTCATACAGCTGATCATAAAAAGGTCTTCTTGCTGACTTAACTCTTTTTTCTTGGGGGGGGGTGGCCTTGGTACTGGGAATTGAATCCAGGGGTAGTCTACTTTTGAGAGACATCCCCGGCCCTTTTAATTTTTATTTTATAAACTTTGAAACAGGGGCTCCCTGAGTTGCCAAGGGCCTCACTGAGATGCTGAGGCTGGCCTCGAACCCGTGATCCTCCTGTCTCAGATCCTCCCAAGTAACTGGGGTTACAGGTGAGCACCACCATGTCCGACTTAACCCTTCTGTGCACCTCCCCGTCCTTAGTGGACCTGTAAGAGAGTGGATAGGTGGAGGGTCATGGAGGGCATTGACATGACTGGCATTTCCAGCCTGGTAAGGTATGCAGGCAGCGTGTGTCGCCTGCTGGGGACAGCCAGGGTCGGGGAGGCCCTCTGGAGAATAGAAGCCCACCGCCCACAAGGCTTTGGGCGTCACAAGACCCCAACAGGCCAAAGGAAAAGTTCTTGTTAACATCTCATGATTTTAACCTAACAAGAAATCGCCAATGAATATCCACTGGGGGCTTGGCTTTGTTCTTGGAGCTGTTAAGAATTTAAAAGGTCACGGAGCTATAATAAATAATGGGGGAAAATGCGCCCATTTTGTGTTTGCAAGATGGGGTGTTTGGGGGAGGGACACGTGGTACTTTGAAGGCTCTGGAGAGGGGTTTTTAAATTGTCCCCTTGGTGGCAGTGGCATTGGAAACTTACTGCCCGCTAAATTAAAAAACTAAAATAAAATCAATAGCATTTCAAGTGATCCTGAATTAGGGGCTATTTGGTGGAGGCTTAAGGGGATTAAGGGCAAAGTCTGAAGATGGTCAATGGGTGATTAGCCAGCATGGCAGAGGGGCCACCGTGCATTTCTGTGATCTGGGAGGCGGGGCTGCAGGACCAGCAGGCAGCCCCCGTCAGACCCCTTTTAATCCAAAAGTGCCTGGCATGCCCGCACACGTCAAACTGGAAGGATCCAGATGGATTAGGGAATTTATTCGCCAAGTCGTACGCCCCCCACCCCCAGACGCTGGCCTCTGCCCTCTCTCCCGCCACCCTCACTGATGCCCGCCCCCAGCCCCCGGAAGCCCCACAGCCTCCATCCCGCCTTCCGGCACACAGAGGCAGGGGTGCTGACCCGGGCTGCCTCCACGCCAATCAGTCCCGGGGCTGTAATAACTACAATTTTCTGATTTGAAGGCAAAACCAAATAATCCAGTGGAGTGATTCAGGCCACATGCGGCCCTATTTCCGAAGAGTACAAATTGATTTTCCTTTTATAAACCCCATTTTAGGTTGCTCATCGACCCCCCTCCAGCCTGGATGAGCGCTTTCCTTCTATTCTGCCAGGGCTCGAGACAGAAAGGTTCAGAAAGGCCTCTGCTGAGTTTGAGTCTTTTTATGTAAGGAGATGCTGAGACCCTGGAGTCCTGGCCTGGCCTTGGGAAGGCGGCCCCCCACCTCCATCCCAGGTGCCGAGGCAGCTCAGCTGAGTCCCAGCCCCCCTGGGTAGATGTGGCCGGGCCCTGCCAGCCAACGGGCCTCAGACTCTCTTGGGTCCCCAACTCTCTTGGGTCCCCACATTCTTTGGACTGTCCATCCAGCTCAGAATTCCCTAGGGGCTCCCACTTCAGGCAGAGTGAAACTCCGCTGGGCCCTGGGCCGCAGGATGCCCTCCCGTGTCTCTGGTCTGTTCCCTTTCTCCTGTCTCCGCTAAGCCTCATCTGACCCACAGCACCCTCGAGATCACTGTGACCCCAGGGCCTTTGTCCACACTGGCTTCTCTGCCCAAAGCCCCCGCAGCCCATGGTTGTTTCTGAGCCCAGAGGTCCCCTTCCCAGGGCACGCCACTGAAGAGCCTCTGTTGTCCCTCCCCATAACGAGGGCGGCGTGTGTATCCCCGTCTTGCTCCTGGCTTTTATCCCTTTCGACTACACAGGACCCCTGTTGCGCGCTGGCTCCTGCGGATGGGGAGAAGCAAAGGCCCGGCAGATGTGGGAGTGGGATCTGGCTGAGCCAGGCTCGGCCCCAGGGCGATGCTGCCTGTCCCTGTGAGGACCTTTCTCAGCGGTGACGTTTCCCAAATCTGGACTCAGCTTGAAACTCCTCATTTGGACCTGAGAGAGCGAGGTCCCCACGGGCTCAGCCTAATGCCATAATCCCTCCTGTAGCTCTCAACAGGGTCGTGGGCTGCCCCTCTCCACTGGGGGACACCTCTAAAAGAAGGTGGCTGCTGCCACCAGGCCCCAGAGTCCAGCAGCAGGGCCCTCGGGAGCAAGTGGGACCCCTGATCCTGTCCAGTTGAACTGGTGCCGTGAGCGCGGCTCCTGGGGCCGAAGCTGACCATGCTCACCAGGCAGGAAAGATCAGAGACAGAGCCAAGGTTCCCAGGCATGGAAAGCGGGCTGGCACTCCCAGGCCCTCCAGCGTGCCCTTTAAACCTTCACGAGGAGATGCCAGCCTGTGCATCCCTGCGCATTTAAACTGTTTTACAATCCCTTCTTCCCTGTGAGAGGGGCCTTGTGTGGGAAGACTCCATGTTGGAGCCTGAGCCTGGCCTTCTTGGTCCAGAGATGCTGTGGCAGGCACGGCTGCCCAGCACTGCTGGCAACCTGCTTGCTGCCTGTGGGAGCCAAGCCCTTCTATCCCGACACGTAGCTCCCCGTGGACTTGTCAGAGTCTCTGGAAATCTTTTGCCATCTTTTTCCCCACTATGATGGACCCCGGGCAGAGAAAAATGCCATTTGGCCTGTGTGCCTGCTTTCCTGTCCTCCGAACTGGTCCCTCTACTTGACTGTAGGGCGAGGCCTTTCTATGGGAACTCTTTGTGTATACTTTCATATAGTGGATCCCCTCACCCCCACTGCGGGTCTCATCACATCCTTATCACCTCGTGGGGACCCAGTCCTGTCCCAGGGTGATCAGGGGCAAAGCTAGAGACCCAGATGCTGATGCGTGGTGGGGGCCGCTGAGGCCCTGGCCCGCCCCACCTGCCAGCGCCTCATACCAAGAAGCAGACCAAAGCCACGTGAGTTGCCATGGGCCGCCTCTGCCGGGAATCGGAGAACACGAGGGCCCAGCCCAGGGCAGAGGCATGCTGGCCACCCATTAGTTGTTATGGAAACTCATTACCCCAAGAGGTCATTCAGCCAAAAATATAAACAATTTCCCAAAAGGTTTTTAGCGAAATTCATGGGTGACAGCTGTAATGGTGTTATTAAGGAGAGCAGGATGTTCTGCTCCTGGGGCGGGGGCTGGGGCCCATCAGGTAGGGGCCTCTCTCCCGCGCACCCTGCAGCACAAGACCAGGCACATGGCGAGTCCTCCGGAGGGGGCCACAGGTTCTTTGAGATGCAGTTGTCCGAAGAGGGAAGGTAGAAGGCAAGGTGGTCCTGGGGAAAACCGAGGGCAGAAACGTTGGGTGCAATGGATGAGTTCTGAATCATGAATCAGATAAAGCTCTATCAGAACAAATCACAGGTGATGATGATTCTATTGTATCATTTGTACCATTCCCAGTCAGTTCTTATTAATTGTAATTATTAATTAGCATAGTGCGCCATCAGGCGCCGGTATCAAGAGCCACAATTCTGGTCAAAACCTCTGAGAGGCAGGTGCTATGATCCTATTTTGCAGATTAAACTGTTTGTGTTGTTGTTGTTTGGTTTGGTTTGGTTTGTGTTACTGGGGATGGAACCCAGGGGCATTCTGCCCCTGAGCTACACCTTTGGCCCTATTTTTATATTCTTTATTTTTGAAACAGCATCTCACTGAGTTATAGAGGGCCTCACTAAGTAGTTGAGGCTGGCCGCGAACCTATGATCCTCCTGCCTCGGCCTCCTAAGTGGTGGGATGAAAAGCATGGGCCACCACGCCCGGCTATGTCTTTTAAGATTCTTTTGTTCCACTAATAGTGTGAGCAGAGCCAGACATGGTGGCGCATGCTTATAAACCCAGTACTTGGGAGCTGAGACGTGAGGATCCCAGGTTCACGGCCAGCCTCAGCTACTTAGTGAGGCCCTCTGCAATTTAGTGAGACCCTGTTTCAAAATAAAGAATAAAAAAAAATAGGGCTGGGGGTGTAGTTCAAAGACAAAATTCCCCTGGGTTCCATTCCTAGTACCACACACACACAAAAAAAAATTGTGAGCATGACCCTGTGCCAGGCAAGACTCAGGCGCCATCAAATCTCCTCCAAGGTCTAGTGCTCCGGCCCAGGAGCAGCCCTTCTTACCTGCTGGTCTCTCATATGAGAATCAGAGCTTGAAGTTTAACAGGGGTAAACTTCAAAGGTTACCCTCTAGGAACCTCTAGACCCACAGAGCCCTGGGTGTCAGGTGAGCACAAATTCTCCCGAGCCATTGGTGGTATTAGTAAGTGGCTCCGGTCTCTGGCCACCATTGAGACCACACCTGTGCATGTGTGGGTCTCTGGGGGGCCCCAATGCCACAGGGTGGCTGTTGGTTGAGCTGTAAGTGCAAGGACGGTGCCCAGCCTCTTGGGATATCATCTGTAAGCTGGTGCCTTGGTGCACCTTGGCCAGGTCACTCTATCCCTCCAAGGGACATGCTGTGAGATAGGACCGAGGAAGCCCAGGGCCAGGCACCCACTACCTTGGCTAGGGGCCTCCTGGTCCCGGACGTTCAAAGCCTCTGACCGGCCAGCGAAGCTACTCACCTCTGCCCATGAGTCTGTGCATATTCTTAAACTGAGCTCTTGCTTTCCTAAATAAAAACGACCGGCCAGGTGCCCTCTGCAGCGCTTTGTGTAACCCGAGATGCAGCCCTCTGTCTTACAGTAACACGTTGCTGGGCCTTCCTGACTGGACACCTGGCAGATCTAAGGGATCCCAGCTCATGGTGGGCAGCCGCAAACCATAACACAATTTTAATGCTATCTCTGTATGTCTGGGCCACTTCGGGGATCTGATTGGGAAGGGATAATTGGACCAAGCTGGAATGTGGACACCCCATGGCTTTCAGACCATCGAAGCGGCCCCCATGGAAGCCTGGTGGCCTTGCAGGTGTGAGGGGTGCTGCAGAGAGACCAGCACCCCCGGCGTGCGTGTCTGTAGCTGCTGGTGCTGGACATCTGGCTCTGTCCACACGGCCCCTCCATGGTTTTATTCCTGGACCTCTCCTGCCCACCGCTAGATGGTTAAACCTTGAGGAACCGACTGCTTTCTTCTGACTTGTTCCTCCAAAGGATGAGAAAGAGGGTGTGGGGAGAGCGCCCACCTCCCCTCACAGGGCTCCTTCCCTCCTTCTCTCGACCTTTCCCATGCTCGCCTCCCATCCCCAGACCACAGAGAGAGCAGCCTCTCCTGGCCCGCATCCCAGGCCTCCTGCGTGCACACAGCTGAACAACCAAACTTCTTTGGACTTCTCCTGGGTTTCCTTGGCTGGCTGGCGATGAGCCTGGGTCCACGCTTGAAACCTGACTTCCTTTATCCGAGTCCTTCACCTCCCGTGTCTCCTTGGCCAAAGCAAGTGAGCTGTGTTTGATCTTTGGGATCCTTTCCTAGGGAACGGGCGGGTGTTTCTGTCGCTATCTCTGAAGGTCCCATGTCCACAGGGGTTTATCTATACCATGACAGCCTCTTTGGACCCCAGTGAAAAGTATTGATTCTGCTACCCTCTCAGTCACGTCAGAAAAAGAATAAAAGTACATGGTTATGACCATGGGCCGGACCACCAGGGGCCCTGGGGTGAGCTCTTGGAAGCTTCTGACCTCCTCAACAGAACGGGGCAGCCTGGGCTCTACCAGCACCTCGTGGAAGCTGGTCAGCCGCCCTTTGCATGTGTCCTCAGGCAGAACTGTTCCAAACCTGCAGCTTCCGAGAGGGTCCAGGACTCAGCGGTGGATGGAAAGAGAGTCCAGGAACTGTACTGGCTGTACGGGCCAGGGCCCTTTCATTCACTCCACAGACGTCTACTGAGCAGTGAGCCGGGCCCAGGATGCCTTCCATCACATAAATACACAAGGGCGAATCTGTAACAACAAATGATGATGTGTGCCCTAAAGAAGAGGAGAGAAGGGGTCTTCCAGGGGGCGATCCAGAGCGCAGGGATGTGGCGTTAAGCCGCCGCTGGGTGTTAGATGAGCCCGCTCTCCAAGGGGCTGGGCAGGGCCTTCCCACGCTCCCCGTCCACCTACTCCAGGAGTCCTCCTGCCTCCTGTCACCTTCCCAGAGCCCAGCCCCTCTTCCTGGCTGGCTTTCACTAATGCTCGGAAGCTCTCACCCCCACCCGACAGGCCACTCATCATACCGACCCCCCAAAGCCAGTCACTGGGGACCCTGCAGACGCCCACCATCAACCTAGACAGGCGCCAACAGCCCTGCTCCGCCGGGGCGCAGAAGCTCTGGCCACTCACACACACGGTCTCTCTCAGTTTTGTGAGAGCTCTTCCAGCAGGGTCAGACATCTGTGTGCCGAGAGGCCCGCAGTGGCTTCGTGTTCTCAGTTTCGCCTGTCCCACTTGGTCTTAGCCTCCTCTCGCCCTGACGTTGCATGCTTCTGAATTTAAGTTTGCATTTAGGATCGGCCTTTTGAAAGGAGAATTAGCATAATTTTTAATTTTAGTATCACGAATCCAATTTACCGGTTCAGTCAGTTAATAATGTTGGCTGCTTAGACAGCACACTCCTGCGCCTCTCTGAGGGTCTGACTGCTCCTTCTGCGTGTGAGCGAGGCCGACGGCGCCCGTGGGTCCCAGCTGAGGCCGGGCGGCGGCTCGCCCTGCTTTGGATTATGAGGTCAGGCTGGATCTAAAGTTTCTCGGGGTTCCTCAGCCAGGGCTATTTGCCATTCAATGAGAGCGCCATTCTGCCCCACCACATTTCCTAAGCATAAGAAGTTTTTAAAGTATTAAATAAGTATAAGCCGCGCATGGTGGCACACGCTTGTAATCCCAGGGCTTGGGAGGCTAAAACGGGAGGATCACGGGTTCAAAGTCATCCTCAGCAACTTAGCGAGAACCTTAACAACTTGCCGAGACCCTGTTTCCAAATAAAAAGTTAAAAGGGCTGCTGGGTAGATAGCGTAGAGATAAAATGCCCTTGAGTTTAATCTCCAGTAACTCACTAGCTAGCTAACTAAATAACTATAAAAAAAATGAAAAAGAAATGGGATCAAGCCAGGTGTGGTGGTAGACACTTATAATGCCAGGATTTGAGAGGCTGAGACAAGAGGACCGCAGGCTGGAGACCAGCCTCAGCAGCGTAGCAGGCCCTTTATATATGCGTGATAGAGATATTTCACCACACTGCATTCTTACGTGGGCGACACCTCTTATTATTTAATTCTGAGGAGGAAGATGGTCGACAGGTCGAGGAAGACCAAATGCCTGAGCCGTTGAAGGAAGCTGGGGCCTCACCCTGCACCGGTGCCACTGCCCTCACCCGAATGCTAAGGGCCTCGCTTGACACTGACTGATGCGGGCCTCCCGGGGTGTTTGCACTGGGAGAGACATCTGACATTTCACAGCCTGGCCTCTCAGACCCGGGATCTAGGCTCGGCAAGTCTGCTTCCTAAGCAGAACACGGAACATTATTTAGAGCAACGTCTCTCGCTGACAAGGTGGGCTCGCGCACAGCATCCTTAATTGATGGGGTTAAAAAAATATATTGCTCAGGAAGAATGGGTGCCCGGGAGACACATAAAACTCATTGTCAATAGGGCCCAAGCCAATTGATCGATCAATCGATCCCATTGATTAAGCATTCTGTCATCCCACCCCTCCAGTCCCTTGAATTTCCAGAGGGCAATGACATGAGCTGCCACTTGGCATGGTCACCTGGCTCTGTCCCCTCCACCTAGGTGACCTTCCTAGACTCTTCTCTGTGCGGTCCAGCTAGTGACTGGTCTCCCAGGGCTGCTGTGAGGTTTCAGCAAAGCAGCAGAAGCAGGCATTCAGAAATGGGAACACATTGGGCCCCGACCGAATCAGAAGCCACAGGTGGTGTGCCCTGTCTCCAGAGGCTCAGCCCAGCAGGGCCGGCAGCTTCAGAGCAAGCACAAGCTTGCATCTAACCGCCAGGGGCTGTGGCGCACACCAGCCGGCCTGCTGGGTGGGCTCGGGGGCACCTTCTCCCCATAAACAACATTCCATCGCTGATAACACAGAGCACCTCAGCCTCTGCACAGTGCGCCCGCGGGAATTCCACCGCTGAGAAACGGCATGCATAACTTGTTCCTTATTAGGCAATAAAACATCCAGAAGGGTTAATATACAAAGAGAAACCCCGTATGTGCGAACTGCATCTTCAAAACAGATCTATATTATCCTCGATGACCTTCTTCTTCTTCCTCCTCTTCTTCCTCCTCCTCTCCCTCCTCCTCCTCCTCCTCCTTCTTCCACACACCATGTAAAAGATGTGCTTTTCTTTTCTTTTCTTTTTCTTTTTAGAAAGACAGACTGCCACGTGCAGCGCCTCATTCGGATGTGTCTGGAGTCTTGGAAGCTTGACTACCCTGCGTTCTCCTACAAATGGACCCTGAGAGCTTGTTTGGAGGTTCTAGCAGGGGAGCGCAGCTACTCGTATACCCTTGACCTCAGACCG
The DNA here is from genome assembly GCF_963383645.1 of Muscardinus avellanarius. Lineage (NCBI taxonomy): Eukaryota > Metazoa > Chordata > Mammalia > Rodentia > Gliridae > Muscardinus > Muscardinus avellanarius. Next base: position 23,875,683 of record NC_137805.1, on the reverse strand, counting down.
GTCCTCCTCTATTCGGGGAAGGTCAACCTCTTCGACCGAGCGCGCAGCTTCAGGAAGGACGCACATGGAGCGGTGAGGGAGGAAGGGGAGCCCCGCCTAGCCAGCCAGATCAGCCGAATCAACCCTGGCGACCAATGGGGTGACAGATGTCGCAGCCAGATCGCCCTCACATCCAAAGATGTGCTTTTCAAGTGTGGGCTTTCGGAGCACAGGGGGCCCTGCCTGTGAGGTCTTTGTAGGTGTGTGTGGGGGAAGGGGGGCATCAGCAGAGGAACTTCCTGGAAAACTGGCCCTAATGAGAAATAATGTGGAGACCTCTCCCCAAACACACACTTTCTGTTTGAGGTCTATTTGTATTCCATAAGATGCTCAGATTTTAAGTGGTCAGCTCTGCAATTTCTATTATGTATAATCCATATAACCACCTTCCCAACCAAAATATGTGAGTTTCCCTCACTCCTGAAAGTTCCCTCCTTCCCCTCTTTCTCCAGGTGTCCCACCCCATCTCATCTCTGGCTCTTCAGAGGCAACCAATATTCTCTCTTCTCTACCATGATTAGTGTGTCCTGTCCTTCAGCTTTATATAGTGGGGAGGCCCAATGGGGTTGTTCATATCTGGCCTCTTCCACTGAACCGAATACCCTTGGGAGTTGTCTGTGAGCTGTGGGTACCACCAGCAGCATTCTCAGTCTGCATTCTCACTGCTATAATCCAAAACAACTGACCACATAACTTAGAGGAAAGAAGATTTATTTGCTGACAGTGTTTGGAGATTTCAGCTTCAGTCCATGTGATGCTGGGGGTCAGTAGCACTCAGTCTATGCTGGTGGGAACCAGAGGTGTGTGTGGGGAGAGAGAGAGAGAGAGAGAGAGAGAGAGAGAGAGAGAGAGAGAGAGAGAGAAGAAGAAGAAGAAGAAGAAGAAGAAGAAGAAGAGAGAGAGAGAGAAAGAGAAGGAGAGAGAGAAGGAGAGAGAGAAGGAGAGAGAGAGAAGGAGAGAGAGAAGGAGAGAGAGAGAAGGAGAGAGAGAGAAGGAAAGAGAGAGAGAAGGAGAGAGAGAGAAAGAAGAAGAAGAAGAGAGAGAAGGAGAGAGGAAAAAGAAGAAGAAGAAGAAGAAAAGGAGAGAGAGAGAAGGAGAGAGAGAAGAGAGAAGAGAGAGAAGGAGAGAGAGAGAGGGAGAGAGAGAGAGAGAGAGAGAGAGAGAGAGAGACTACTCTCATATTATGGAGGCCAGAATCAAGAGAAAGAGCCAGCAAACATGGGGATTCAAAGACACAAACACAGTCCCTACAGCCACACCCCCAGAGACCCACAGCACACCTGCCTAGGTCACCACCCAGTAAATTCATTACAATGGGTTTATCATCTGATGAGATTTCAACCTTCATCACTTAATACCATCAACTCCAAACATTACTACATGAGATCTTCTGGGGACATCCTACAGCTAACTAGAAGCCTATTGATTTTTTCTTGCTGAAATTTTATTGTGTAAATATCCCCCAACCTGTTTACCATGCTGTACTGTTCATGAACATTCAGGTTTTTCCAGTTTAGGGCTAATATGAAAAAAAGCCATGCAAGGGACACTCTTCCCCATAGCCTTTCATTTTCTCTTGGGTAAATTCCCGGGAGTGAGTCGCTGGGCCGTGTGATTCCTGCATGTTACACCTCATTAGAAACTGTCAAGAAGTTCCAAAGTGGGAGGCCGTTTGTGACAACCAGGGGCTTCTGAGAGTTCCTGTGGCTCCCCATGGCAGCAGCGCTGGTTGGGATGGTCTTCCTACTCTTGATGCTCTCGTGCAGGTGTGATGGTCTTGCTCGTGGTCCCACTGTGGGGAAGGTGGCTTGGTCATGAGGTCTGCTGTTGGATGGGGGCACTGTCCTCACAGCAGGCTGGCAATCAATGACTCCCGAGATGAACGGAGGTTTGGGAGTAGGGCTCTCTAAGTAAACACGGCAAGGGTGACAGCTTGAGAAATAAAAGTGTCATAACGCAGCTGAGAGGACACCACATCCATCCACCCCGGGCCACTGTGGACATCACTCAGGGAAGTCTTGTTCCTTCAAAGCCCTCTACAGCTAGGGATCCAGCTGGGGTGGGTGCCATTCTCTCTTTTCCAATTGGACTCCTTTCTCTCCATGGAACCACGTGTCATGGCCCCCATGGCCAACTCCTGAGTATCTGGAGTCCCAGGTACACACTGCCTGGATGTATTTGTAGCCAGTGAGGGTGGACCGTGACTGGCCAAGATGGCGGCCACTTGGCAGGATGAGCGTCCACAGGGCCGCAGGAGGTTACCGTGATTGATGGGGGATCGATTCGTTTCTCGGTTGCCGAGTGAGTGGTCAACTTTGACAGACAGCACGGAGCCACCTGGGGCCTGCCCTGTCTCCAGCTGGGCCTTAATGCCCAGGCCCAGGGAAAGGCCAGCTGCTGCAAACCAGGTGGTCGTGCACCCCCTTTTGCTCCCGCACCCCACTCTCTTGGGTTCCCACATAGGATATTGCAAGTCGGCTCCAGAATAATCTGTGTTTGTTTTTGTTGTTGTTGTTGTTGTTGTTTTGTTTTTTTGTTTTGCAGTACTGAGGATGAAACCCAGGTACATTCTACCTCCGAGCGACACCCTAGCCCTATATTTTGTTCTTTATTTTGAAACAGGGTCTCACTGAGTAGCTGAGGCTGGCCACAAACCGCGATCCTCCTGTCTCAGCCTCCCGAATGCTGGGATTACGGGTGTGCATCTGTTTTAAAGTGCGACCCAGGAGAGAACGATAGTGGCAATGGTGACAGCCGTCCTGCCAGAGCTTGCTGCAGGGCCCGGCTCACTCCGCTTGACAGTCACAGCCTCTGTGGGAGAAGGCAGCTCTTCTGATGGAGGGAGAAACGGGTCTGCAGGGAGCAGCTTGCCCAGGAGACACAGGTTCTGAGCCTCCGTCTAACTGGAAGCTCAGAGGGCCTTTCTTCAACCTGCTCCTTGGGGAAAAAGGTGGGGCCCCGCTTTGCCTACGCCCCTCACTCTCAAGGAGTCAGAACACTGCAGGACTTCATGTAAGCATCATTGTGCGTGGCTCAAGGAGGAAGGGACAGGCCAAGAAGGCCGTCAGGAGGGGAGCGGTGGCGCACGCTTGTCATCCCAGCATTCCGGAGGCAGAGACCGGAGGATCACAGTTCACAGACAGTCTCAGCTACTTAGCGAGGCTCTTCACAACTCAGTGAGACTCTGTTTCAAAATCAAGAATAAAAAATAGGGCTGGGGGTGCAGCTCAGAGATAAAGCGCCCCTGGGTTCCACCACTAGTACTGAAAAAAAAACCAACAATGTAGAAGTACACGTGTGTGTGTGTGTGTGTGTGTGTGTGTGTGTGTGTACATACATATATAAATAAATATATGTGTATTTTTAAATTTTTTTGTTTTTTGTTTTGTTTTGTTTTGTGGTGGTACTGGGGTTCCTGGAAGCCCTTCTATCTCCAGGCTACACTCCCAGACCTATTTTATATTTTTTATTTGGAAACAGGGTCTCTTAAGCCAACGAGGCTGGCTCTGAACCAGCGCTATCCTCCTGTCTCCGCCTCCCAAGCGCGGGGATTACAAGCGTGCGCCACCACGCCCGGCTAAATCTTTTTGGAACAGTCTCACCAAGTTGCGGAGGCTGGCCTTGAACCTGTGATCCTCCTGTCTCAGCCTCCCAAGGGCTGGGATTACAGGTGTGCACCACCACGCCCTACCTGGACTCTATTATTATTATTAATTATTATTATTTATTATTATTATTATTATTATTATTATTATTATTATTATAGGTGGTACTGAAGGTGGAACCCAGAGGCTTTCTGCCTCTGGGCTATCCTCCCAGATCCATTTTATATTTTATTTGGAAACAGGATCTCACTAAGTTGCTGAGAGCCTCACTAAGTAGCTGAGGCTGGCTTCGAACCTGCACGATCCTCCTGTCTCAGCCTCCCAAGTGCAGGGATTACAAGCGTGCCACCATGCCTGGCTTCTTTTTTTTTTTTTTTTTTTTTGCTTCTTTTTGATACTAGAGATTGAACCCAGGATTGTTCTGTCCCCCTGAGCTATAGCCCCAGCCATGCATGTGCGCGTGCGTGCGTGCGTGTGTGTGTGTGTGTGTGTGTGTATGTGTGTGTGTGTGTTATATTTTGAGGCAGAGTCTCACTAAGTTGCCCAGGTTGACCTCGGACCTGCAGTGCCCTTGTCTCAGCCTCCCAAGGCCTGGGATTACAGGAGTGCGCCACCGCTCCGGGCTGGGACTTGATCTTAGTGATGGCTTGTGGCTTTGCAGGGAGAGCCATGGTTTCTGGGCCGAGTCCCAGGGTGCACCTGTAGCTCCCAGTGCTGCCCCGTGTCTTGCGGGAAGCGTGAGAAGGTCCATGGGGTGGAGGACATTGCAGGGCGGGTGCGGCCAGGTCCGTCCGAGTGCCCCATCTCAGCTGGAGGGTGTTGTAGTCGTTCCCAGGAGCTGCTCTGTGCTCCATGGTGGTGTTGGGGGCCCGTGTCTCTGTGGGGGGCAATCACAGGGCACCCCCAGACGCTGCCATCTGACAGCCAGCTCATTTGCACTGATGAGGCCTCCTTTGCACAGCTCTTTGATGAGGGAAGATGGGCCACTTTGCATACACTTCCAGAGCCACTGAGATTTGCTTTCCTGACCCAGCTGTCGCCCCGCTCCTTGGCACAGCACTATCCTGCTCCTGGGAGGCTCCTGGGCGGGGGCAGCATGGAGTGGAAGAGTGCGGGCATCTGGGTCTCCAAGCCCAGCCTGGCATCGCACTCCCCAGGAGTCCTCGTTCGAGACGTCTGACCACCTGGCAGTGCGGTTTCCTTCTGGATCCGGCCGTGCTGAGAGCTCACACCGCACGGCTGTGGCTGGCGGTGTGCCGTGTACGCCAAAGAAAATGGATCTGGGCTTCCGAAGAAAGAATTTAATTTAGATACTGTAGACAACTTCCTGATGCGCCAGGATATTAAACTCTGGAATGGATGGCAATAGTCGGAGGCTGAATGTCCCTCTCATGCAAAGAACTTTGAAAACAAGAGGACTCATTGGCCCTAGTGGGAAAACTTTCCTTCTGGGCCCCGGTGGGGTTTGGAGCCTGTGCGCCGGGGGCCTGATGTCCTCGTCGTGTGCCAGCTCTGTGGCAATGCTTGGCCCAATCACCTGCCTGACCCCGGAGTTCATGCATCCTTTAATTTCATGATTCGCCTCATTACATATGCTAGGAGCAGATATGCTGTCAGACCCAACTTAATGAATTGCTAAAATTAGCATTATTGAAAAAATGAGCTGCAGGAGAAACTGCTGATTTTAATCAATAGTTCAAGTGAGCACGGCTAAAGAATGTCCGAATCAGCAAAACCCTCTAGAAGGCTTGGCCCCAGCTCCGTAGGTCTGGCTTTTCTGGGGAGCAAAGGATTCTGGGGAAGTGAGTTTTCCAAGTCCGGGAAGCAGCGACTGTTCTGAGGCCTCCAGACTGTTGCTGCTGGTCTCTCTCAACAGGCAGCCTTGTGGGTACTTTGCGGTGTTATCAGGGCGCCTACAGCCTCGTTTAGTCTTTTCTTTATGGCTCAGGGTCCTATCCCTAACCTCTATAGTCTGTTTGGTGCTGGGAATTGAGATTTTTTTTTTTTTCTGGTGGTACTGGGGTTCCTGGAAACCCTTCTACCTCCAGGCTACACTCCCAGACCTATTTTCTATATTTTTATTTGAAAAAAGGGTCTCTTAAGCCAGAGAGGCTGGTTTTGAACCTGAGCGATCCTCCTGTCTCAGCCTCCCAAGCGCGGGGATTATAAGCGCGCGCCACCACACCCGGCTTATCTTTGGTTTTTCTGAAATATAGTCCAGCTAGGTGGCCGAGGCCGGCCCTGAACCTGTGCTTCCCCTGTTTCAGCTCCCCAACCATCGGGATTACAGGCACGCGTTGCCATGTTGGTCAATAAGCTCTATTATTAATGCAGATGGCTGACCTCCCATTCTGCAGAGTTCTAAATAAGATAGCAGTATTTGCGGGGGAACGTGAGCCATCTAATCTGGTCTGCTCAATGCACCTTGCAGAAACCCTCCCCCCGGAGCCTGGACAGCCTCCACAGAGCAGCCTCTAGAGGCCCGGAGACCCAGACGCTGGAGCTAGCTGGCTCAGGACCGTGTGAGTCTCCCTGCCCGGCCACTCTTTGTTGGGACTCTTCCCTCTGACATTTACCTCCGGACGCCTCCCTCACCCACGGTTGCTCCCTTAGCACCTGCGGCTCAGCTGATGCCCACACGGGCCTGCAGGGACGCGTGTGCATCTCTGGGGCAGGCGGGCAGAAGGGGACGTGGGCCTCAGGCTGAACCGCACTCACCCATGCCACCACATTCCTGGGCTCCTGGTGCCCTCCGTAAAATGGGGGCATTACCTATGCACCTGCCTTTTGGGTGGCCACGCAGGGCACAGGGTGTTCTCTGTTCCCAAACCACAGGATGGTACCCACCTGGTCCCAAGAGATAGCCCCTTCCCTGCCAATCACTGGTGTCTGCTCCTGGCTGAGAGCCTGAGGTCCCTATTTTACTTGGGTGAGGAAACGGAAGATAAGCAGGTTTTTAGTCTGCCCCCTCAGTTTGGGTCTGTGTTCTAGGCCAGAAAGGCATTTTCTGAGGATGGGGTCAGGTTCTGGGCAGACGGAGGTGCCCCGAGAGAGCCCGAGAGAGCGAGGAAAAGCTGGCTCTTGAACCCCAAGGGAGTGGAGACCCAGGAACAGGAGGATGACTGCAGAGCTCAGGCGTCAGGTGCTCCAGGGCAGGCTGCTACCTCCCTCCAGGCAGGAAAGGGCCCAGCGCATCTTCCGCCTCACGGTGGTCTCACCCAGCTGCGGCCCTGGCTCTGCCAGCCCAGGACCCATCACTCTCTCTGGCAGATAAAACTGCTAATAACCAAGTTCAATAAAAGAGTCAATTAACTAGCCTGGTGCCAAGCTGCCCATCCTGCCTCTTCTTGGCAGGAGCCTGCGAGGGTCAGATGTAGACTGTAATTATAGCATTAGGCTTGCAACCTTTTTCAGGGTAAAGAATTTATTCTTGGGAGGATAAAAAAAAATGCGTGTGTGTGTGTGTGTGTGTGTGCGTGCGCGTGCGTGCACAAGCATGTGGATACATGCGTGTGCATGCGTGTCTGCATGTGTATGTGCATGCATACATGTGCAAGAGAGGAACCCGCCAAGGCCGGGAGGTGGCAGAGCCCAGACACGTGGCCCCGCACGGCTCTGCGGTCCAAACCTGGCTCTGTGCCGCAGCTCCTCAGGGGCAAGGGACAGAGTGTTCTGGGAAGTCATCTCTGTGATTTATTGACCGGCGTTTTGAGAACCAAATTAATTGCTAAATGTTCTGTCGCGCAGCTCGCCTCTGGCGCTGGAGAGTCTGGCACCGGAAGGCTGGGGGTGTGAGGACACGGGCTGTCTCAGGGGCGGACGTTTCCGGAAGCGGAGCCCACGCGTGGCGCTGGGCTGTCGGGCCACGCACCTGGCTGCAGAAGTCAGCGTGCTTTCAAGAAGGGCCCCTGCGGATGGCGGAGGGAGGGCGGGGGGCAGGTGCTTAGGGAAGCTATCGATGCCACCGAGAGATGGCCCAGTTTTCCTTCAGACAGCCCCTGGGCTATGTAAACATGTGTCCGCTGACCCCTTCCGGGCTGGGGCCATCGCCGCCCACCTCCTTGCTCTCGGTGGGCTCTGATTTGGACAAGCAGGACCCTCTCCCTACCCGCACATTATTCAGCTTTGTACCTGTCCCAACCCTTGAGCCCTGGGCCTGAGCTGCCTAGAATCTGGACTCTGGGGAGGGGCCGCAGGTCTGTGTTTCTGGCGGTCATGGTGCCAGGCGGACTTGATGAGATCTGGCACCCCTCGCACAGAGCCAGCCCCCACCAATGCTCCTTTCTAATATTTGTTTCCAAGTCAACATACCTGCTTGGAAAAATGGAATAGCTGGCACGGTGGCACACGCCTGTAATCCTAGTCCTTGGGAGACTGAGACAGGAGGATCTCAGGTTCACGGTCAACCTTCCCGACTTAGTGAGACCGTCAGCAACCTAAGGAGGCCCGGCTTCAAAATAATAAAATAGAATAGGACTGGAGGTATAGTTCAGAGGAAGAATGCCCCTGAATTCAATCCCTAATGCCAAAAAAGAGAGAAAGGGAGGGAGGGAGGGAGGGAGGGAGGGAGGGAGGGAGGGAGGGAGTACACCATCAATGGAGGCTTTGGACTTGCTGGTTACGTGAGCCAAGCTATGCCCCCTGGACTTGGGCTTCTGACTTACAACCACACGAATTCTGGTGAGGGCATTACTTAACTGCTCTGAGCTGAGCCTCAGTTTCCAAATCTGAAAAATGGAATGAAAGTCACACCAGTCCTCTGGGGCGATTCTCTCCAGCATCGTGATCTGAGGAGTCGGCCACCAAGACGATGGCCGGGACACAGCGCGTCTCATCCGTACTCCTGGCTGCAAGAAATCCAGGTCTCTTCACCCCTTCTAACCTGCCAGGCTGGGTAGATCAGGGCACTACTTTCAAAGCCACATTTTGCTCTTTTAGTCTTCTATATTGCTCATAAATGATTATTGAGCCCCCTTCCAATGTGGATGTAACATGGCCCCAAGAGTATATCTTAATAGAGTCTTTCAGATGTTCAAGGTGGAGGGACAAAACATAAACAAAAACAAAGACAAAAATCCTTACAGTAGCATAAGCCCAAACTGGATATTATTGGCTCAAATATTTGAAAAGCCCAGGGATAGCCTAGCTTCAGGCATGGCTGGATCCAGCAGCTCCAGCATCATTGCAGGAATCGAAGAACCATCGTGGCTCTGCAGACCTGTTGTTGGTGCCAAGACCCTGTGCTCCCACGGCTCCAGCAGCCACAGACTCTCAGGGGGTAAGAGTCCATCTTCCTCCTGGTTTCCCTAAGGAAAGTCTCAGAATCAGTTCTGATTGGACAGCCTGGGTCACATGCCATCCTTTGACCAAACGCTGTGATCAGGACATTGCTGACTGATGCAGGGCCCAGTTGCATCCCCCACCCCTTTCCCAGCTCAAAGTACATGGATCAAAATCAGGAATTAACTCTTTCAGGAAGAGCAGATCTAGCCACAGGGCAAAGGGAAGTCACTAGCCATCTCTGCAGCCCTTTGTGTACACATCCTAACTCCCTCTGGAGGAAGGTACTATTTACTATTATAAACTGCATATGATCAGCAAAGCACAGAGAGGTTAAGTAACTTGCCCAGACACACAGTCCATAAAGTGACAAGACTCCCCCTCTGTGGGATTCTTTGTTACAACCCGCAGGAAAGGCTTTTGCTGTTGATTTTGTGCCATCTTGCATGGCTCCCCACAGTGTGAAGCACCAGACACACAGTAGGCCTGAAAATCCCACACACCCAAGTGTGTGGCTCTTCCTTCCGCTGTGACTGCGATTGTTCATTCATTGGCCTTTCCAAGGACGACAGAGAATGCCCGATGGCAATGCACATCAACTTTTATTGCAAATTATTTTTGTTAATAACTGATATATAAGTTTATGCATTCTAATTAGCCAAAGTTTATTTATTGCAGCAATTAAAATGAAGTCAGGTAAATGGCTGCAGTCTTCAGTTCTTGACAAAGTGATAAAGTCCGCTAATGTGTTTCTGCTTGCTGAGGCTCCTGGAAAGCCTGACTGCAGCTCAGCCACCTTGTCCCCAGAGGACCCCAGGGAGGGAGCCCCAGGCTGGCGCCCCAGTGCTCTGGGGGTAGCAATCATCCTCGGACAAGTCTGCCCATGATGGCAACATTCACCATCGACCACCTGCCAGCCGGCGCAGAGGATGAGGAGGGCGACGGGACCCCTCAAGTTCAGACAGCCCAGAAGAGCAGGGCCACGTGTGCCCTGACATCTCACCATCATCGCTTTGTCCTATGATCTGTTTGGACCAAATTGAAATGTCACCTCTCACACCAACATTTATTCATCCACCCACCCACCCAGTCATCCACCCTCCACCCATCACCTATGCAACCATTAGTCCTCTTCCACCATCTATCCTCCATTCTCCATCCGTACATCCATTCATTCATCCATCTGTCTGTCCATCCATTCATCCATCCATCCACCCATCCATCTATCTATCCATCCATCCATCTGTCCATCTATCCATCCATCCACCCATCCATCCACCTATCAATCCAATCACCTATTCTTCTATCCATCCATCCATCCAATCACCAATTCATCCATCCATCCATCCATCCATCCATCCATCCATCCACCCATCAACCCATCCATCCACCTATCCATCCATCCATCCATCCATCCATCCATCCATCCATCCACCCATCAACCCATACATCCACCTATCCATCCATCCATCTATCCATCCACACATCCATCCATCCATCCATCCATCCATCCATCCATCCATCCACCTATCAATTCATCCATCCATCCATCCATCCACCTATCCATCCATCCATTCACTATCCATCCATCATCCATCCACCTATCAACCCATCCATCCACCTATCCATCCATCCATTCACCCACCTATCAACCCATACATCCACCTATCCATCCATCCATCCATCATCCATCCACCTATCAACCCATCCATCCACCTATCCATCCATCCATCCACCCACCTATCAACCCATACATCCACCTATCCATTCATCCATCCATCCATCCATCCACCTATCAACCCATCCATCCACCTATCCATCCATCCATCATCCATCTACCTATCAACCCACCCATCCATCTATCCATCCATCCATCCACCTATCAACCCATCCATCCATCAATCCATTCACTTATCAACCCATCCATCCACCTATCTATCCACCTATCCATTCATCCATCCATCCATCCATCCATCCACCTATCAACCCATCCATCCATCAATCCATCCATCTACCCACTTTTACATTCATCCATATATACATCTATCTATTCACCTTTCCATTTGTCTATCCATCACCCATCCATCCATCCATCCATCCATCCATCCATCCTTTATTCATCCATCCACATGTCCATCTATCTGTCCATCCACCTATCAACCTTCCATCTGTCCATCTATCCATCCATCCATCCATCCATCCATCTATCCACACACCTATCCATCCTTCATCAATCCATCCATTTATCCATCCATCCATCCTTCATCTACCACCTATCCCATTCCCTACCCATCCATCTAGCCACTCTATTTATCCAGCCAGCCAGCCAACCATCCCCCAGCCATCCCTCTACCATCCCCCAGCCAGCCAGCCATCTACCCATCATCTGCCCTTTCTCCATGCGCCTGTTTCCTACTTAAGCATCCTCAGGGCGTAGTAGTAGCGACTCCTGACAGGCTGCAGAGAGAGCTTCGGTCCTCAGACCAGCTGAGGGCGGGGTGAAGGCCGGGACAGGCTCCTGGAGAGCCCCCAGCCTTGCCCCACCCCAGCCTGGCGCCCCTGGAGGTGGGAGGGGAGACAGCAGACTGCTTCTCTGTGTGGAGAACAGTGCCAGGAGGAGACTGGAATGGCGGAAACAAAGGTGCACGGACAGAAGGAAGGTCTTTTTTCTTTTCTCTTCTTTTCTTTTCTTTTTTTTTTTTTTTTGTGGGTCTGGGGACGGAATCCAGGGGCATTTGACCTCCGAGTTACACCCCCTGCCCTATTTTTCATTCTTTTTATTTTGAAACCGGGTCTCACTGAGTTGCAAAGGGCCTCACTAAGTAACTGAGGTTGTCTGCGAACCGCTATCCTCCTGTCTCAGCCTCCCAAATGCTGGGATTACTAGTGTGCGCCACCACGCCCGGCAGAAGGAAGGTCTTTTAAAGAAGTCTGCCGTCATTCGAGGGAGCAAAGGTGTGCGAAGCTGGCCAGTGGGTGGAGCGGCAGCCCAGCAGCCAGGAGCTGGGCGGTAGTGCAGAGGGAAACAGGAACCTAAGCCATACTCCTTCCAGCATGTGCTTTGCCGTCCTCGTGGTCACAAGGAGGTTGCCATAGCGCCAAGCATCGTACTCTTACACAACAGCAACTCCACAGCAAAGGAGAGGGGGCAAATCACAGAGCGATCTCTTTGAGAATCCTTTTTCCATTTGGCAGGATAATATCCTCCAGACGTCTCTGGCAGATTGCCTTCTGCATTCCATTGTTGGGGAATGGGCCACATACTCACTCCTACACCCGGAACAAAGGCCAGGAAGATTGCACTGGCTTAGACCACTTAGCACTCTTCTGCACAGCGGGGAAAGCCTTCACAGAATCAGAGCGCCATTCACCATCACAAAGGGAAAAGGACTGCATTTCTGTAACTTGTATCGATAATAAAGATTTAAAACAGCTGGTTCCCACGGAGTGGGTGTCAGTGGGCACGGCCACGAGCCAGCCCTGGGGTTCAGGGTGGTCGCTGCATCACTGCAGACCCTTCAGGCCCACTGAAGCCGAGACTCTTGTTCCTCGGCAGGGCAGGGAAGGGCGCGCCCACTATGCTTGGAGGAGGCCCGGAGGCCTCTGCTCCCTCTGGAGCGCTTTCTGCAGGCGGCGCCACGCCTTAGGCTGAAGGCAGCGTTCTCCCACCATAGCATCGGCCCGGCCTGGTAACGATGCTGGTGACAGCTGTCACTCTGGTCCCTCCCGTCCTCTTGTGCTTAGGACTCTGGCCTAACTGCTCAGGCGCGGGACAAAAACATCCAGGCCCTCTGGTCACAGGAAAGTTGAGCGGCCTGGAGCTTGGGGTGACCAATAGCAAAGTTGGGGGAACAGAAAGTTGGGGAGCGTTGCCAATCAATGAGAGGGAGGCGTGAGAAAGTGTGTATTGGGCACCGACGCCACCCGCCACCCAGCTGGTGGGCTGGGCTGGCTGCTTGCCCGCCAGGGGCTCCGCTGGGCTGGGGTCTGCCTTGCCGCACGCAGCCTCTGCCCTCTCCCCATCCACCTCTTGTCCTTCCTTCCTTCCTTCCTTCCTTCCTTCCTTCCTTCCTTCCTTCCTTCCTTTCTTTCTTCCTTTCTTTCTTTCTTTCTTTCTCCCTTTCTCTCTTTCTTTCTTTTTCTTTCTTTCTCTCTTTCTCTCTCCTTCCTCCTTCCTTCCCTCCTTCCTTCCTCTCTTTCTTTCTTTCTTTCTTTCTTTCTTTCTTTCTTTCTTTCTTTTTTGGCACCCAAGGGCATTCTACTTCTGAGCTACACCCCCAGCCCTATTTTTGTTTTTATTTTTTGTGTGTGTGTGGTACTGGGGATGGAACCCAGGGGCTTTCTACCTCTGGGCTACACTCCCAGACCCATTTTATATTTTATTTGCAAACAGGGTCTCACTAAGTTGCTGAGAGCCTCACTAAGTAGCTGAGGCTGGCTTCGAACCTGCGCCATCCTCCCGTCTCAGCCTCCCAAGTGCGGGGATTACAAGCGTGCGCCACCACGCCCGGCTTTCATTTCTATCTTTCTATTTATTAATCTATTTGCCTATCTATCCATCTATCCACTTACATATGTATGTATCATCTATCCCTCCACCCATATCTATCCATCTGTTTATTTACATAGCTATTTGTCTATCCACCTAGCTATCGTCTGTGTTCACATGTATGTATGTTTCATCTATCCATCACTCATTGCCCATCTATCCATCTATCTATCTATCCATCTATCCATCCATCCATCCATCTATCCATCTATCCATCCATCTATCCATCTATCTATCCATCTATCCATCTATCTCTTTCTCCATCTCTTTTTCTTTCTGTATCTCTGCTCCCTCTGTCTTTCTCTGACACACACACACACACACACACACACACACACACACACACACACACGGATCTCTATTGACACCAGGGAGAAACGCATCTTTTTATTTAAACAAGAATCACACACACACTCTCTCCCTCCCTTTCTTTCCTCATCTCTCGGCTTAGTGAAAGAGTGTGTGTGTGTAGCAGAAGGCTCGTTAGAGTGAAAGCGAGGCTCCCTCCGCAGCCTCGGTCTCCAGGCAGGGCAGTGCAGGCTGGGCCTGGTCTGGGGAGCAGGCGACGCCGAGGCCTCTGCTCCTCGGCTGGGCAGGGCTCCCAGGGCCCAGGCTGCTTCTGTGCCCCCTCTCAGCACCCAGAGCCCGGCCGGTGCCCACGCTTGCAGGGAAGGCGCTGCTCTCTGTCAGGGCCACATCTGGGCAGAACAGCCCTCCCTCTGCTTTTTTTTTTTTTTTTTTTTTTTTTTTTTGCTGTCTACCACCTGAGATGCAAACTCACCCACATTTTCTGTTCTGACTTGCTTCTCTCCTCAATGAGGAGAGTGTCTCCGTCCACAAAGGGAGGAGGCCCTGCAGGCAAACACATCTTCCTTCTCTACCAGCGCACCAGAGAAACAAACTCTACCCCCCGCGGCAGGGTACCATGAGCTTGTCTCCAGGCAGAAAACCAGGCTTCCCTCTCCCTCTTCCCCTCCTTCTCACTCAGACGCGCACACACGCGCTGTCTCTGTCGCTGCCTCCGACTACCTGTCTGGGTCTGTCTCTCAGTCCCTGATCTCTGTCTTTGATCTCATCTCTGTGTCTCTGATCTCTGTCTCTTTATGTCTCTGTCTCTCTGTCTGTCTCTGTCTCTTTCACCTCGATCTCTGTGTCTCTGTTTTTGTCTGTTTCTTTTTATCTCTGTCTCTTTCTGTCTCTGTCTCTGTCTCTTTCACCTCTATCTTTGTGTCTCTGTCTTTTTGTCCCTGTTTCTGTTTCTAGTCCTTTGTCTCTGTCTCTGTCTCTGTTCGTGTCCCTTTCATCTGTGTCTCTACCTGCCTCTGTCTCTGTCTTCCTGATGCTCTATCTCTGTAACTGTCCCTTTGCGTCTCTCTCTCTCTCTTTTTATCTCTTTCATCTTCATCTGTTTCTATTTTTGTCTCTCATGATCTCTGTCTCTTTCTCTGTTTCTTTCTCTCTTATCTGTCTCTGTCGTCTCTGCCTTCACTGCTGTCTCTGTTGCAGTCTCCTCTATCTCTGTGTCTCTACCTTTCTATTCCTGTCTCCCTGTCTTTCTTTATCTCTGTCTCTATCTCTGTCTTTTATCTTTATCTCTGTTTCTCTGTCTTTTGTCTCTTGTCTCTTTTTATCTCTGTCTCTCATCTCTGTCTCTGTCTGTGTCTCTCATCTACATTTCATCTGTCTCTGTTAGCTCTGTCTCTGCCTTTATGTCTGTCTCTGTCTATCTCTGTCTCTTTCATCTCTTTCTTTATGTCCCTCTCATCTCTGTCTCTATCTCCATCTCTCATCTGTATTTGTCTCTATCTCTGTCTCTTCCATCTCTTTATGTCTCTTTCATCTGTCTCTGATCTATATTTGTCTGTCTCTGTCTCTTTTATCTCTGTCTCTTTATGTCTGTCCCTGTCTTTCATCTCTGTCTCTGTATGTCTCTGTCTCTGTCTATCTGTCTACCGGTTATTAAAAACTAAACAGAAATGACTTCCCTTCTTCAGGGACTTGTCACTTGAGAAATAAGCCGTCCTTCCATCTCTCAGTATACAGAAGTGCGTGTGTGTGTGTGTGTGTGTGTGTGTGTGTGTGTGTGTGTGAGAGAGAGAGATTTAGACAAAAGTTATTCCCTCTCAGAGAGATTCTCTCAAGCCCTCATCACTGGGCAAAAATACTGGCTCCCATGAGAACATCTGCATCAGAGAGAAAAACATGAATAAATTCTGTGTGTGCAAGAAGTGTGTGTGTAAAAAACCCAAGTGTTTGGTTTGCGTCCCCCTGTGAGCTCAGAGACCCATTGTTTTCTAGATAGGAAAATAACTGTGTTTTGGAAGCGCGCGCACACACACACACACACACATACACACACACACACACACGTGCGTGCCCTCCTCCCGGCCCCAGCGACTCCTCCTCTAGGGCAGGCTGTGATTTGCCTCCATCTAGTTCACAGAAAATTGTCATGTGTGTTTACAGGACCACGCTGTCACTTTTCCCCAATTCCCTGAGGAGCCCAGATCAGACAAGACACACACGCGCGCGTGCACACACACACACGCACGCACTTCTCTCATAATCCTCACTATGTGTCTCCTCCCGGAACAGTGTTTCTCAGCTCACAGAAAATTGTGTGTTTACCACCAGAAGATGACCTCTCTGCCTCAGCTGTCACCCCTGCAGCTACCTCCCACACCGGAGAAAAGCCCCCTCACGTCCCCCCGTAGAGGGGTGTGTGTGTGTGTGTGCAGAAAAATGTCTACCCATCCTCAGTTTCTTTCTACAAACAGAAAATGCGTTGTTTTTCCAGGTAGCAAATCCCCCCTCAATTATATGTACAAACATCGCCCCTTCCTTCGGTGAGTCTGCACACACAGAAAGCCAGCGTCTCCTCTAATTCTCGGCTTTCTGAGAGCAGCAGGGGCCTCCCTGGGGGGGGGGAGACCCCTGCAGCCCCACGGCAGCCCGAGCTGTTGCCAGGCAGAGCCCACCTCCCCGCACACTCCTGGGACCCCGGCCAGCGGTGTGTGTGTGTGTGTGTGTGTGTGTGTGTGTGTGTGTGTGCAGCTCAGCACATATTTTCTCTCCACGTGTATGCATCACACACACACTCTAGCAGAAATGTCCCTTGCCCACTAAGTGTGACTCCTTGAAAATCAACTATCTTTCCTTCTGATTCTTGCCTCATAAAAGTGTGTGTGTGTGTGTGTGTGTTTCTGCAAAAAAACATGTCTTCTTCCCCATCAATCTTCCTCACGGGAGCTCTGGCCCCACGAGACAGGACACAAGGAGAAAGTGCATGCTCTTCTCAGTCCCTTTCCATGTCTGAAAAGTGTGTGTGTGTGTGTGTGTGTGTGTGTGTGCATGCGCGTGTGCACATGGTGGGGGGGAGAAACGGCTCCTTCCTGGTCTTTCTGTAAGCCAAAAATTCTGTTTTTTTCCAAGTAGAAAAACTTCACCGTCTGTTGGTCTGTCTGTCTGTCTGTCTGTATCTCTAACACACACACACTCAAGTAGGATCTCCTCGCACCAACGCCACATCGCACCGCCAGCCAACATGTGACTCTTGGCTCACAGAAACATATGCGTTTCCAGGCAGAGGATAATTCTCTTTGTCTTTCAGAAAAGTATCTCTCGGAGGCCGTGCCGCTGGGCAAAATCTCTTTAAGTCTCTTTTTAAATCAATCAATCTCTCTCTCTCTCTCTCTCTCTCTCTCTCTCTCTCTCTCTCTCTCACACACACACACACACACACACACACACACACAGACACACACACACACACACACGAAGACAATCATGTATTTGTGTTTGTGGTTAAAGGCAGTAAAAAAAATAAAAGTGTCATAGCTTTGAGCCGAGTTCCCCGAGCAGAAAAATATATATTCTTTTTTTTTAAACAAAGAAAATATCTACACACACACACACTTACACACTCACACACGCACACACACACATGCAGAGGCAGAATTGTGTCTCTTCTCTATGTTTATACTTTCTACAAGGCAAACAAGCCAGCTCTGTTTCTCAGATCACAGAGAATTACATGCACGCTTATCTCTAAGCCAAAAAAAAAAAAAGTTCTCCATTTTCACTCAGAAAAATCACTTAAAAAAAAATCTCCGGACAGAAATACATCCTCCTTCACAAAATAAAACCCAGTCTTGCTGATTTTCACACTCAGAAGTGTATGTGTGTGTGCGTGTGTTTGTGTGTATGCATGTGTATGTATCAGGACCTCAGTGGATCAGTCTCTCCCTGCAGCAGGAAAATGCACACACACACCCCCAGGCATGCACGTGTGCCTGGGCAGAATGTTTGTGTTGCTTCACTAAGTACGCACCACTGGAAACACCAACACTTGGTCATTCTCGGCTCCCAGAAGCCCGTGCGTCTCCAGGCAGAGAATGTTCTAGTCTCCCCCTGCAGCTCTCTCTCACCCGGCAAAATAGCTCTCATCTCTCCCGGACGGCGCACACAGGAGGCCAGTGTGCAACGGAGAAGAGAAGAAAGCCGTGTGTGCTCACGCATGTGTGACTGTAGCCAAAGTTGCCTCTCCTGACCTGCTTCCCCGACAACAGGAACACGCATATGTCGTTTCTAATGGGGAAAAATTCCCCTCTCCACGTCTCTCCTCTCCCTGACTTACTTTTCTCCTTTATTTTCTTTATTTTTTTTCTTTTTTCTTTCTTTTTCCCTCTGTCTCTGTCTCTTTGTCTCTGTCTCTCTGTCTCTTTGACACACACACAGTTTCTCTACTGGGCTTATCACTGGGCAAACAGGCTCTCCCATCCTCTCTCCACTTGAAATTTACGTGTGTGTTTATGTGTGTGTGTGCGTGTGCGTGTGCGCGCGTGCGTGTGCGTGTGTGCGTGTGCGTGTCGAGGCAGAAAATGTCCTCTCTCTTTTCCCACTTGGCAATGTTTCCTTAGCCACAGCCAAGAACCACACACCACACTTCTGAGTTAGAAAAACACAAGTCCATGCTGGACCCCCGGCTAGGGCGTTTTAGGGGTGCAGCGTGGCACACGGACTCCATCTCTCTGTACACGCAGGGGAACATGTGCGTGTGCGTGTGTTCTTTTAAGAAGAGGAAAATCAATCTTTTCTCCCCTCCGCTGTCTCTCTCTCTCCCTCTCCCTCTGGCAGAAAGATCATGGTTTACTGGTCTCTGCGGCCTGCGGCAACAGCTCCCTTCTTTAACCCTTACCGGGGGCTGCAAACCTGCACACTTCATTCCTTCCAATCCAGAAACCTGGCACCCTCTCCTTTTCTCGGGGAAAAGGGGTCAGGGTCTTTGTGGCCCGTCTCCCTGGCGGAGCTGGGCCTTTCTCTAGGCAGGTTACCTCTGTCCGGCCTGTTACATCTACCCTTCTCCATGCTGAAAAACCTGCTGCGTCATTGTCTAGACTCAGACTACGTCGGGGCGCTTCAATACGTGACCACCTTCCTACCGGGACGCAGGGGACATTTCTCCTAGTCCCCCCACCAGCCTCTGGGTGGGGGGTCCTCACTAACAGACTGGGCGGGGGGGGCAGTGTGCCCCTTCCCCCAGACTGCTCTGTGCTCCTCCAAGAGACCCCGGGGTCCCAGGAGGCATGGACGCACCCGCAGCCCCCACCCAGAGGGCACCAGAGACCCCCCCCACCCCCACTCCGGGCTGCCAGGAGCCCGAGCCCCCGCACGGGGCTCAGCCCTGCCGGCTGCCCGCGCCCCTCCCTGCTGCCTGCCCCCGGGGCCCCAGCTCATTCGGCTTCATCAGTGAAGATGCCAACATCGTGACTCGCCGGACCTGCGTGGGAGGCGCGGGCGGGGCCGGGCTGTCGCCCCCCGCCCCGCGGTCCCCGGCGGCCGCCCACGCTCCGCGCTCACTCGCTGCGCAACAGCGCGCCCACGCGGCCGCCGGCGGAACTGCAGCCCGGCCCGCCGCCGCCGCCGGGGGTCTGTCTCTCGGGGGCGCGCCCTCCTTCCCTCTCCGGGCGCATCCTTTCCCAGCAAGTGGGACTTTTCTAGAGGCTCCGCCAGCCCTTGGAGGTAGGGGTCCGGAGATTCCTACTGGGGCCGGAGACTCCCCTGCTGGGGACCCCAGGAGAAGGAGTCGGTGTCCACTCTCCCATCCTGAAACCCCCGGCCCGGCCCGCGCATCTGCCTGACCGCCTCCCCCAGGCCCCATCCTGGTTCACCGGGAGGTGATGGGAGACAAGGCTCTGCTCGCCCCTTGCTCGGCTGGGGATTTGGCCAGGCCAGGTGCCTTCCCCAGCCTCAGTTTCCCCATCTGAGAAAGGACACAGCACGTCATCTTCCCCCACTCTGACAACGTGCGGGGCTCCAAAGAACCTGCCCTCCTTGCTTCCCTCCTCCTCCTCCTCCTCCTCCTCCTCCTCCTCCTCCTCCTCCTCTTTTTCTCCTTTTCCTTCTCCTTCTCCTCTTCCTCCTCCTCCTTCTTCTTTGCCTCCTCCTTCTCTTCCTCTTCCTCCTCCTCCTCCTTGTTCTTCTCCTCCCTGTTCTCCTCCTCCTTCTTCTTCTCCTTCTCCCTGTTCTCCTTCTCCTCCTCCTTTTTCTTCTCCTCCTTCTCCCTTTTCTCCTCCTCCTCCTCCTTCACCTCCTCCTCCTCCTCTTCTTCTTCTCCTCCTCCTCCTTCTCTTTCTCTCTGTTCTCCTCCTCCTTCTTCTCCTTCTCCCTCTTCTCTTCTTCCTCCTCCTTCTTCTCCTTCTTCTCCTCCTCCTTCTCCTCTTCCTCCTCCTCCTCCTTCTCCTTCTTCTCTTTCTCCTCCTCCTCCTCCTCCT